>NC_091824.1:148247634-148437634 GCF_038994185.2 Dermacentor albipictus
ATACTATGACCCCCCCCTCCCCTATTCAGGCGATGGCATGCATCACAAAAAGAGAGGAAGATACAAACGCTCACCGTCGGCCACTCGTCAACAACGTGGTTTGTAACTGCGACCCATTCGCAGCACTGTATACGAGAGCAGCTGCTGCGTGTTTTGTCCGTATGAATGTCTTTGTCTCTGGTTCCTTCTGTCAATCCAGTAGCGCAACAACGAAGGTGGTCTTTGCACCGAACGGATTTCGCAGCATTTACTCGTGTCAACCGCTGTGCGACTTCCCTACGTATATGGTTGCTTAGTCTTTTATTTGTAAATATACCTAGCTAGGACCTGTATGAATATCTTTAAATGTTGTGTAAAAGTATTTTTCGTAAACTGCTGGGGTGCAACAAGGATTTTATTTGATTTTAGTGGCATTAATTAAAAAAGAAAGAAGAGTAACAATGAGAGGCGCGGCAACGTTGTCACCCCGTCTTCAAAAATTGAAAGCTATGTTTAGACTAGCGTATCCGCACTCGCGAATGCAAACACTATACGCCATATATGTTCACCAGCTAGGTGTACCTGCTATATCATCGCCGCCCGCACTCCCGACGTCGGTCTTGCTAACTCCCCACACGCTAGACATTTGCTCCTGTGGGCCCTCATACAGCGCACGTCAAATAGGGCTATCCCAATTACAGAGCATCGGCTGGGAATTCGCCCTCGCACTCAACACCCACTGGAGAATGTTTTCTGCCCTCCCATTCTGACACACCCCTGCATGAAGTGAATGAATTGCTCCCACTGAAAGCTTACGATGAACATGGTGGCGCCTATGCATATATAACCTTAGCTGGGACACCCTATAGATTACGGCGAGCCACGAATCAGTGCGCCCATTAAAGGGACACTACAGAGAAACGCTTGCAGCTTAGACTAATAAAGCCTTCTTAAAAACTCTCTTTCACTAATTTATCGGTAGTATGGTTGTTTGATGAAAAAAATGGACATCAAAGCTTTCTTTTCTTTAATTTCGCGCTGATACACTAGCGCCCGTACGTGAGTCTGACGTCACAGGCTTCAAAACATTTTCTCGTATTTGAGCCATTGTATCTAATTGTCTTTGAAGATTGCTAAGTTCAGCCTTTGCATTTTTTAGAGAGTACTATACTCCACCTCTGTCGCCAACAAATTAACTAGTCCCGCACAGATGCCATCAGTCCATGACGTCATAGCAAGCTGGTGGGGCAACGCCAAGACAGCGTCGCCTCTCGTCCACAGCTTCTTGTTCTTTTTTTTTTTCTAGCTTGCTCAGCCTCCTCTCACCGCAAGAGTGATTGTCGTTACGTATAATCCTAGTTTACTAATACAGCTCACACTACTTCTTTTTCTCTTTAGCGTCCCTTTAACTAGAGAACAAACGCTCTGTATCTGCGTCTAGAGGTTCCCATTTGCCCCCCTTGGTAAACGTTACCTCCCTTTCATAATTATTCTTCACTTCCTGTCCTTTTATATCCCGTTATTCTCCCTCATGCGGTTCAGCCGGTGAAAACATGATGTCGAGGCCTACCTCCCGCCCGTTTCATCGCACGAAAATTCTGTTATGTAAGCGATGTCAAGGAATGCAGCTTTTCTGAGAGTATCGCATACACGGAACACGATATATATATATATATATATATATATATATATATATATATATATATATATATATGTATATATTCTTTCATGGAGGTATAGAGCAGAATCCCGCGTGAGTCAGCAAGGCGAACTGGCTGCATCAGCCGGGGTTCCACTTCATCCGAATTCTTCATTGTGGCGAAACAGCGCAGACGGCTGGACGTGTGAAACAGATGAGGCAGCGCATTGTGTCGTCGCTTTCACCCATCTCGCCGTCGGTGCAGTTTCGCCATGATGAACGTAAACCAACTATTCCAGCTCAGAACTCTTGCGCCAAATTCTTTGTCAGAGTTCCTTTTGTTAGGTGTGATTGGCGCACTTGGCGCTGGCGGGATTAAGTCGAATGAGCTACACCACTGTTTCCGATCGCTGTTGATGAATGAATAGTCCGTACAAGTGAAAGAACTCCCAAACATTATAGCAAATGGTAAAATGGCAGGAATCGTAGCAACGGCAAAAAATGACGAAGCCACTGCCAAAGCCTCCCAACTTGTATTGTGGTGTTAGCGATAGCAATTATTGTACCTGAATAGACGCAAACTCTACGCTTTCTTGCAGTGTTCAACCTTATTAGGAACTGCGCCCGCAGAGTGCTGTTTTCTTTTCTTTTTATTTTATGTTTTGCAGCAAAAGATCACACACCGACATGTCTTTGTCGTATTTCGACAGGTGTTTGTGAATGCTGTAATTTTCAAACATCAATCCAAAACATGCAGCCAGATCAGCTTTTCAGACCCCTCCCAAGAGTATCACTCAACTAATATCAAAGAGTGACCTTCCCAAACTAGATAAGCGCTGCAGAATATTAAGACTTTTCCTTTGGCATGAACTGCACAATACCTTTCATCCGACAACGCTTTTGTCAAACCAGCATGCCGTGTTTCAAGCCGTATCAGCCACCATAAAGTTGTTTTTCCACTATACCGGGTGTCCCAGCTATCATGCACCAAGATGTAAGAATATGCAAATACCACGTAGCTGGACAGAACCAAGGTAATATTGCTTGCCGTCGCTTGGAGATACTAGGATTATTTCTTGCATGCCGCCTAATTACATAATTAGTTTGAATTAATTCATTAACTTCTCAAATAATGTAATTAGATTAAAATTGTCAATGAGGAAATTCTAGAACAAAATGAAGACCTCCCTATACAGCTTTCTGTCGTTCAATACGGGCTACGTAAAAGTGTTTTTCCGAGCGTGAAAGAAGCCTGCGAATACACAAGTGACTCGAGAAGCCAGTCGTGCGGAAATTTTGCAAGTATTCGCCGGCTTCTTTCACGCTTTGAAAAGCACTTTTATGTAGCACATGTCGAGCAACAGAAAGCTTCGTCACGAGTTTTTTTGTTGATCTACAATTTTCTCATTGACACTTTTCATCTAATTATAATACTTGAGAAGTTGATTGATGAGTTAAGACTAATTATATAATTAGGCGGTATGCAAGATATAATCTGAGTAACTCCAAGCGACGGCAAACAACATTACCTTGGTTCTGTCCAGCAACGTGACATTTGCATATTTTTAGATTTTGGTGTATGATAGTTAGTTGGGACACCCTGTATATATGCACAGACAACGGCCCATCTTCATTTCTCCTTACCCAAACTGACATCGATTTTAATAATCTTCCAGACAGCGCTATTGTTCATGCTGATTCTGCGCGTTTTAAGTCTGCTATTAAATCACTCATTGCCTGATTACGTCATCTGTAGTTCCTGTAGCATTTTCTTTACCCTGTATCTGTCACTGTCTGACTGGTGCTTATCGAGTTCTGTGCATTTTTGCTTACCATGCGTTGTACCTAGTAATTTGTTACCGCCCTTTTCTTTTTGTACGCACTTAATCAATATTTGCCAATTTCTACATTTAATACCTTCATGCCCTTCTTTCTACAACGTTTGTATTTGCCGATATCTCCTTTATTTTTTTGCTGTTTATGTCAGTGATTTCTGAGCTTTCTGCAGTAGGTTATTGTGCGCTTAAGCTCGTCCACCCTAAATGTAAAGCCCCTCCGACAGACATATTGGAGGTATTGTAAATTAAAAATGTATATATGAACAGTTCTGGCTATTCGAAATTCGTATTCCACAACTCACTATTCACAATTCAAGGTTGCGAATATTCGGGGGCTTACTTTTTTTCTTTTCTTTCTTCCTTTCTTTCTCTCTTTCTTTCTTTCTCTCTTTCTCGGAGATGTATGGGATAACACCACTTGGTGGAATCTCAAAACAGAGATTGAGCGATGGAAGTGAGGACTCCGCCTAATTATTCTGCTGTATAGGGGAGCTGTCGCACCAATTCCAGAGCGAACGCACGGATCAGATAACTTCTGCTCTATAACTTTTGCTCATTACCTATGAATGCCTCATTTTTAGGCAGTCTATATGCGAATGTGCTGCCTCCCGATTTAGGCAAGGCAGTTTATTATTTGGTCATTCGCACTGTGTTTCCATCCCTTTCAAACGACGTGCCGTTCTGTCGTATCACACTTCTCTCCTTGAACAAACTCGACTCTCTACGCGCGCGTAGTCACGTGCACTGTTTCTGTCTTCGTATTTCGGTTTACATTACTGTCAGTGTCATGGTTCACCACAGTGGCGCACCGACTGTGGCGAACGGAAGCGTGGGGGGGGGGGGGGGGGGAGAGAGAGTGGTGTTAACCCCTCCTCCCGCCTTGGTTTCCCGTAACTGATTTTTGGGGGCTTCTGTTTCTCCGGGGATTTAAAAGCTGCTTCAAACAATGATGACCTTCCCAGTGACTACATCTACAAGTGACAGGTCTTTTTCAACATTTAGACGCTTGTAAACCTACGTCCGCAGCATGACAGGGGCGCTGAGATTGGATATTCTAGCGTTTTTGGACGTACACGGTGAAGTTTCTGTATATGCGGTTGAGATTTTTTAATGAATTGGCAACGAAGCCATGGCGACTGGGCTTCACGTTGTAGTGCACGCAGCAATAAGTTGGGGTTGGTCCGTCCTTGGGCTGTAGGCAATCTTTCTATCAAATAAACATTTCTTTATCTCTTAGCATAAAAATCATGACTCGTGCAAACTTTTAAGAATCTCTCCTAGACAAAAATATTGGGTGCGCTAATGGCTCACCACACAAATGAAATCATTTGTTTCTCATTTACAATCTCCTCAGTGGACCGCTTGGCCATTTGCGAACGGCATTACGTGCATTTAAATATGTCTGTAAATATGTCATGTAAATGACGTCAATATAAGCGACTTTTACCAAGAGGACTGCACGTAAACTTCACATTTCATTGTGTTTAGAAATAAAGTACTTAATAATTCATTCAACATTTGGAGATAGTTCATCTCTAATACTCATATTCGGTTAGATTCGCACTTTTCATTATTCAAACATCCCTAATTATCATGCACGATGCCTGGAACCCGCTTTTTCTTGCTTTCCTAGATGCCTCGTTCCGATATTAATAATTGTTATCGAACAAGGAATGCCCCTCCATGGGACTAACATTTCTACAAGGAAACTTGTCTTCGTCGAGGCAGCAACTGCTTTCTGCAGCGGCGTTTCTGTACGCGCAGCTTCAGCGACACTCCTTGTTCATAGCAATTGAATTTCTCGGAAAATTTAGTCGTACAACCGACTTTTTGAGGTCGAATTAACACTGAGACTCACCGTTCTTTGCGAAGCTGAACCTGTCTTACGACAAAGAGCTGTCGTATTTGCAAAGTTGGTTGGTTGGTCGATCTTGCGTGATATGGCTCAGTCCCACTACGGGCCCGTGAACATGCGCGCGCGCTCATAGTATAGCGCCGCCATCATTAGCAGCTGATCGTTTTCTACCTTTCTGCGTTTATTCCCATCTCCCTGGAGGAACGGAACACCGATTCCTAAAGTGCACGGGATTAGCATAATTTAGTACCTCTTCTTTCGAAAAGCAAATCTCTTAATGGCGATGACTTCTGCATCGCCCTGCCAACATTGTCAAAGGAAGAGGAGGTCGCCGTTCGGATGCACGTGCCGCTCTCGCCGTTCGGGCGCTGATGAAGAAAGGGCGTCGCCGCCGAGGAGCCGGCTAGCATCGGGGCGCTGCGTGAAAGGACCGGGGAGGGCGGCAGCAGCATGACGCGGGTCGCTGTGCTCACGCTGGGCTGCCTTCTGCTGGCCGCCGCTGAAGCGCGACCGATCCAACCACGGCAGCGGGGAAAGCGCGCCGTCGTGTGGGAGAACCTGGCAGAGGAGCCTGCCCTAGGAGACGCGGAGCCGGTTCCCGTCCGGAGGCTACAGAACAACCGCCACTATGAGGACTGGTTCCTCGACCGCGTACTACCACGCATCCAGCGCGACAGCCGCCTGAGGATCGCAGACAGCCTGTCCCGGCACCTTAGTCTGCACCGGCGGATGCGACCCCAGCTGTCAGCGGCCGGAGGCTGCGAGGTTCCCGGGACGACCACGCGTAAGCCGACGACAACGACGACAACATGCAAGCCACGGACAACGACCACCACGTGCAAGCCACGGACAACGACCACCACGTGCAAGCCACGGACAACGACCACCACGTGCAAGCCACGGACAACGACCACCACGTGCAAGCCACGGACAACGACCACCACGACTACGACGTGCAAACCGCGAACTACAACGACGACGACGTGCCGGCCGCTAACCACCACAACGACGACGTGTAGGCCACGCACGACAACGACCACTACGTGCCGGCCGAGGACGACAACTACGACAACGTGTAGACCGCACACGACTACTAGAACGACGACGACGACCACGTGCAAACCGAGAACCACGACTACGTGTAAACCGCGTACGACGACGACAACGTGCAAGCCTCTCATCGTACCAATGACGTCGACCAAGCCCGTAGAAAGGCACGACGACCACGATGATTACAGACTCAAGTACTGGTTGATGTGATCAACAAATTCTAAATTGTAATGATTGTAAAAAAAATGCACTTCTTCACAACGTGGTCGTTTACTGCTATATTTTTGCTTAATAGGAAGCTTTTTTTTTTTTTACACCCGCCGTGGTTGCTCAGTGGCTATGGTGTTGGGCTGCTGAGCACGAGGTCGCGGGATCGAATCCCGGCCACGGCGGCCGCATTTCGATGGGGGCGAAATGCGAAAACACCCGTGTGCTTAGATTTAGGTGCACGTTAAAGAACCCCAGGTGGTCAAAATGTCCGGAGTCCTCCACTACGGCGTGCCTCATAATCAGAAAGTGGTTTTGGCACGTAAAACCCCAAATATTATTAATAGGAAGCTTTAGCTCGGGTGCTCCTATCTAAATACATGTAGAAGGAGAATTCGCTTTCATCGGCAACCACTGCACCAATTTTGACAAGGTTTGTTGCATTTAAAATAAAAACTTAAAATATAGTGACTGTTGGTTTCAGATATTTTATTTAGGTTGTCAATTTTTACTAAATATTGGCAAAAATCGAAAATTTTCAAGAAACGAAACTATGAAGTTTACAACTGCGTAACTCAGCAACGAAAACCGATAATACAATTCCGTGAATTGCATATAATAGTACATCTAAAGCGGACAAAATTGACATGTTACACATGAATCTCATGAATCTCATGAAGTTTAGTAATGTGGAAATATAGCTTCTGCAGAACCCTTGTAAACAACGTAACAAATTCACGTAAGATATAAAATGGCGTATCGAATTCGTTGACTTTCAATGATCTAACGGATCCCGTTTACAGAACCGAGATATGTTTTTTTTTTATGCAGAGCAATGAATCTATAAACTTCGTGCTTCTATTTTTTTTTTCAAACTTTCGAATCTTTGAAAATCTTTTTAACAAAATTCAGGACCTAAATAGAACTTGCGCGACCGACAGTCACGAGAATTTAACTTGCTATTTAAGATGCAACAAATTTCATAAAATCGGTCTAGGGGTTTTCTCAGAAGAACGCTTTTGCATTTCTATATGTATCTGATCATGAGACAGAAATAATCAGAAAAACAAGAATGGGCTGGGGTGCGTTTGGCAGGCATTCTCAGATCATGAACAGCAGGTTGCCATTATCCCTCAAGAGAAAAGTGTATAATAGCTGTCTTACCAGTACTCACCCACGGGGCAGAAACCTGGAGGCTTACGAAAAGCGTTCTACTCAAATTGAGGACGACGCAACGAGCTATGGAAAGAAGAATGATAGGTGTAACGTTAAGGGATAAGAAAAGAGCAGATTGGGTGAGGGAACGAACGCGAATTAATGACATCTTAGTTGAAATCAAGAAGAAGAAATGGGCATGGGCAGGACATGTAATGAGGAGGGAAGATAACCGATGGTCGTTAAGGGTTACGGACTGGATTCCAAGGGAAGGGAAGCGCAGCAGGGTGCGGCAGAAAGTTAGGTGGGCGGATGAGATTAAGAAGTTTGCACGGACGGCATGGCCACAATTAGTACATGACCGGGGTTGTTGGAGAAATATGGGAGAGGCCTTTGCCCTGCAGTGGGCGTAACAAGGCTGATGATGATGATGATGATGATGATGTACTTGAATAGGCCGCGTCGGAGTTAGACCCGAGCTAAAGGTTACCAGAAAGTCAAATTAAAGTAGTAGAGCAATGTTCTCGAACGTCTAAGGCGTCAATCTAATCGCGAACAGAGCTTTAGTAACCGAGAAATTGAGGTAAATGCATGACACGATTTCAGACCCCCCAGCGACATTCCGGTACTAGCCCGATGACGAAAGCACTCCTCATAATTTGTGTTACTAATACTCAACTACTCGTATTAAAAATATTATTTCATTCGATTATAAGACGGAAGAAAATGCTACTTGTCTACGTCTATTCGATTCTAAGAAAAAATAACATTTTGACGTTACCCTTCAGTAGTATGGGTGGTCGAAAGGTTTCGTTTTCGCTCGACTCTGCACGCTCGACTCTGCGCGGCGCACGCTTTGGAGTTTCAGCAGTTTCGTTATCGCGTCGTGCTGTGCGGGTTCTGCTGGCTCGCGAAACTTTCATTTCGAAGAAGCAGTGAGAATTCCACGTCCTTGTGATGTCGTGGGAAGCCCTCGTTGCTTTCCCGCTCCGGAGAGCCGGTGTCGAGGCCGCCGTCGTAGTACGCAACGACGCCGGCAGCGCGAGCCCTCAGCAGCAGGTCGCGCTCGTCAGTGCTCAAATCACTGAAGTTGAGCCCAGCATCGCGAGCCAATCTGTCGTTGTGAGGGTCCATTGCGACGAGCGTCGAAGTTTGCGTCAAAGAATAAAGTACCAGCTTATGGTCGTGCGTTTCCTCTTCCGCTAGCCACCATACTCCCGATTTCGCTCTGCTGTCGGCTCTGTCTTGGCTCTGTTTCTGGCCGCGCCTTTGCGTTTTGCGCAGAAAAGCCGTAGCGCCGTCTGCGGATGCCGTTCTACTCACCGATGGCGCAACGTCACTATGAGACCATAATGTCAGTACTCCTCGATCGGAGGGCGGGCGATTTGAACTGCGCTAGAGGTACGCGGACGCTTCAGAACGCATTTTCTCTTAAAATAAGTCTCTCCTTGGCACGAAACAAGCGTTTCGATGTTTCTGGGATGGTATTTCAACAGTCCACGTTCACTTAATAGTAACCTTTAGTGTCCCTTTAACAGAATGGACCCTAGGCAGTGGCCTATTAAATAACATTTCATGCATGTATTTAAACCCGTAGTGCGATTGTGTTTAAATACATGCCCCTGTTATACTACGCCACTGCGTTATCGCGTTCTTGTCCGTGTCTCAAAAACTACTTTATGACGAAAAATGATTTGCTCGTTTTGGTGACGGAAGCGTAATTCTACAAATAGAAACCCGTATAAGTTCGTCGCGCAAAGAAAAAGATTTACCGACGATTACGATACTCCCTAATGCGAAATTTGAGCACAGCAACTACGTATTTTCATTTCGCTATACAATGGCTCGCGTGGACAATCTGTCTCGTGTGGCACGTTGATAATGGAGCGATGTGTGGCGCGACTCCCTCACTAATTAGGAGATTGCAAGGGCCAGCATATGGGTGGCGTGTGCGCTCGATTCGCAGCAGCCGCCGCAGACAACTTGGGCTCATGCAGTCCTTTGTTTCCATACAGATGACGCGCGCTATTCTAGCGCCATCTCGTAGCCATCGGCGCCGCAAAGCCCATCGTGCGCGGCACTACGCTTTTCCTCTCACGCTTCCGCCATACCCTCCTCCTCCGCTTTCCTCCTCGCGCTTTCTTCACTCTCGCTGCTTTTTTCATCCCCTGCTGCACTGCACGTTCGCTCTCTTATTTCGCGGTGCCTGTTCCCTCGGTTACGAGGTACGACGTCGACGCTCGCCGCAAGATTTGGTGCTCAAGAGCTTTGCTCTAAACAATCGATGATGAGACGATTTCTTTTTAAGGCGAAAGCCTTTCTAGGCTCATGGTGAAGTTTGTATCAGCAGACCTGACCGCCGGAGTGTCCGCCGAAACGTCATCACGCCATATGAAGACAGATTAAAGATAGATTAAAGAAAGAAAAATGATTTATAGTGACAGTTAGTGAGTGATAACGTTATAACAGAGATTGGTAGAGGTTAATAATTACTAGTAATGACTAATAATGGCTACTATTGAATTGTAATGACTACTAACGACTCCGAAATGACCAGTATGTCTAACGATGGCTTGTAATGACCACAATTGATTAGAAATTACTAGAAAGTTATAATAATGAGTAGTAATTACTAAAATAACTACTAATCACTACGAAATGACCAATATGTATAACGACGGCTTGTAATGACCGCAATAATGACTAAAAATGTTTGCTGGTGAGCAGTAATGACCAATAATGACTGTAATGACTACTAATGACTATGAAATGACCCATATGTCTAACGACAAATTGTAACGACTACAAGTGATTAGACATCACTAAGGATGCTCAGTAATGACCAGTAATGACTAATAATCGCTGAAATGACTTGTAATGACTACTAATGACTATGATATGACCAAAATGTCTAACGATGGCTTGTAGTGACCACAATTGATTACAAATGACTAAAAATGCTTAGTAGTGAGCAGTAATGACGAAAAGAAAGATGAGAAAGAGAAGAGGTAAAGTGAAGAAAGGCGAATGATAAGAGGAGGAAGAGTAGGCTTTCGCCGTTCACCTCTTCAGAGAGATCTTAAGAGACCATGTAATTTTCTTTCTGGAACTTTCCTCAAAAGTAAAACTTTCATTTCGAAGAACACCTTATTAAGTTTCCTTTCTTTAGTATTCTGCCACAAGTAGGCGCACGGCAAGATTTCTTTTCTTAAACCATTGCTTTGCGTCGTGTATTTCAACAGAACATTTGGCTATGGATAATTGCTGCTTGTATAGTTTCGAGATGTGTTTGAATACGAATAGTTATTGTTTAAAGTAATTGTTATATTTGTCTACCAGTGCCGTTGTAAAATGACTGTTTAACATGATCATTGGGGTTTCTTTTCGGGCTCATATTGTACGAATATCCAATTTACCTTGCGTTTCGTCGAATGCATTGTACCTTTCATAAGTTGCCTCCGAATTTTGATACGTTTTCATCGTGTATTACGCCCTATTTATAGCGTTTAGTGCCCTTAGTACATTTGACACACTTTCCCATATATATGTCCGTGCCTGTCTCTAACCATTTGCGCCGATACCGTGACCCAAGTTGTCTACTAGCTTGAGCCACTAGGTATCTTGGTCGTGATGCCGTCGGGGTCGTTTTGCACTGTTGTCATTCCCGCTTCGTCATCCGACTCTCGCCATGGAGTCGTCGTCATGTAGACTGTCGCCGTACCATCGACACCGTTTAAGAAACGTCATCCTATTCTCGCCATGATATATGGTCGGCACGCCGTCTTCGTCTTTCCATAGACAGCATTCGTTTTTCATTCTATAGTGACAATGCTGTCGTAATTCAGTCGTCATTATGACGACGTTCTCATGCCATCGTCAGCATTGCGTCGTCGTCGCACAGTCGTTGTCATGCATTCGTTGTCATACCTCATTATGACGCCAGTGAAATGTAATTCTACGCACTTCTCTGTTTCCGACTGCTTTAATTTTCTGTAGCCGATTCCTTTATTTCTCCGCAGCTAAATAATGTGCGCTCTATAGTCCCAATTGATATATATTCCTTATTTCTTTGCAATCAGCTGTTTCCATTGCGACCTAGAACCGTCTTCAATTTTCTGCTGCTGACTTCTTTACTTTTTGTCTCTTGTTCTGTTTCTCTATTCAGGCACATACCAAGTGAAGCATATCGATTCTGGATAGATGGCCACGAATGGGCTCGTAACCATGACCTATGCACGTATTTGGCGACACAAACTCAGGAGTTCAAGTTGTATATTCCGCGTATGTGCCCAGTAGACCAAGTTGTTGTTTATGTTGTTTACTCGGCAAGACATCAGCACCCGGTAGAGAGAGAGAAACTGGGTGGGAAGGGCAAGGAGGTGAGCGGGAAGAGATTCTGGTTTGCTACCCTCACTGGGGGAACAATAAGTGGAAAGGAAAGACGGAAAGACGGAAAGAATAGCGGGGAGATAAAACAAACGCACAAAAAATAGAGGAGCTGTGAAACGTCCGCGGGGTCTTTAGTCTCTCTAAAATGCCACTCGAACACAAAACTTCGAGAGCGCCCTGACCGACTCGTGGTGTGGCGACTGTATAGGCCGGTGTTCCAGGATTCTATGACTTTCTGCTTCAAAAGTGGCCGTTCGGCAAGACGGACCAGCGCGGTCGCGAGTGACTGCCTGTGTGCGCTGTATCGGGGACAACGGCAAAGAACGTGCTCACTATAGTTTTCTCCCTGCCGCAGTGGTCACACCCAGCACTACCTTCCCTTTTGATGCGGAAAGCATAGGATTTGGTAAAAGCGATGCCAAGCCACAGTCGGCAAAGTACTTTTGTCTCGGGTCGGGGTAGTCCAGGAGGAGGACGCAGTCGAATACCGAGGTCCAGTCGATGCAGACGTGTGGCCTGGAAGCTAGATGTGTTCCACAGCGATTGTGTGGCATCATTTGCAAGCACTCAAAGTTTCACTGCTGCATCTGTTCTTGACAGCGAAATTTGTTTCTGCCAAAGAAGTTAAATAAAACTGCTGGAGTGGAAGTCGCCTATACTGGCCTATGGGCTCGGGTGAAGCCGGCGACGGCCATCTTGCGGGGAACAAGAAGCGGCCTGCCAAGAGCTTCGCAGCGCTGTTCGCCGACCCTTAAAGTGGTTCTTAATTGATTAACGGAATTTCGAGTAGTAATTCAACACTGTTGGCGATGAAGCGAGCCATATTTGGGGTCTCCGGATCGCAGATATCTGAGTACTGGGGCATTTGTCTCATTTTATCGGCATGAGTGCGCAGCTGCCGCAAAGTGGAAAAAAATTCGCGTAATAATTAGCGTTCATTAGCCTTCTTTAATGCACTGCACAAATTCATCAATCATGAAAACTGTCAGAACAAAAAGCAATCAAAACTGAAAACGTAGCATGAGAAATAGCAGCACATGCAGCAAGCAAAAGTATTCATTATTATCTTAATTATTATGAGGTGTTGCGGGTGCTTTATCATTCTCATTTCATAGAGAGTCCCGGAACTTTAGTGGCGGCTATTTCCTTTCAGCCTGAAATATAAAATTTTCCTTTATTTTAGAGCAAGGCAGTCTGCAATTTTACATAAATGAGAAGGATAACGCTAACGTGTCAACTGCTTGTACGTCAACTTTCCTCAACATACCCGAGCACGCTAGCGCATTTTGGGATCCGCACAACACCGCGCACGGCAAGATACGACGACCCGAAACACATAAGCTGCGGCGACTGGCGTGCCTTTGCCCCTCCCCCCCCCCCCCCCCCGGAAGATGGCGACGCGGCGAATTCGCTTGACGGGCGCTCCCTCCACTCCAGCAGTTTTTCTTTAACCTCCTTGGTTTCTGCACGCGGTATTCATGATCAGATCGACCAGCTTCATCGGCATGTTCGTTGCCCATCAGGCCACAGTGGCTTGAGAGCCACTGAAATGTGACGTCGTGTCTTTACTCGATGAGGCGATGAAAGAGCTCTCGGATTACGGAGGAGGGGTGTGCGGGTGCGTATGGGATTTGCCCACACAAAAACAATCACATAGAGAAAAAAGACAGCCAGCTGGCAACTGTCACCAGAAGGAGCGCGATTCCTGCCTGCTCTAGAAGAGGAAAGGTACGTAGGAGGAGAATAGTAAGTGAAGAACAGGATAAAGATAACAATCAACAAAGTGAGGGTAATGGAAAACAACACAAGAACAAAACATGCATGCGCGGCAAATGATCCACACGAAAATCGGAGCAAGAAAAAATTCTGCTTTAGAAGTTAGACTGCGCCTGGTTATCACTTCATCACAACCTAGGCTGGCTTCGAAAATGACTATGTCGTAGCTCGGCCCAAGTCTCTTACAAGTGTTCTACGGCGCTAAGTCAACAGATATTTCGAAAGTTATCCTTCGTTACAATTTGAATAATGCATTCATTTCTTGGCCAATCATCCATAGTGGGTAGGAGCCGCATGCTTGATAGGAAGCAACAATAAAGTTATTGCCACGGCTGTGAAGGGCTGAAGAAGAAGTAGTGGGGCTTGTGGGGAATGCGCGAGAGCCTTGAGAGCCGAGACCGGCTGCCGCGGAGGCCATGGGGGCGTCCGGCGGTGTACGCCGGCGCCTTCTGGTCCTCTGGCTTCTGTCCTGCTTCGCGCTGACCGCGGCCGCCGAACACCAGCCCGGCTCAAAGGTGCACCCACACGCCGGTGCTCCGTCACAACCACAACGTGGCCGCAGGGGCATCCGATGGCACAAAATGCTAGAGCCTGGCCGCAAGGACGACGTCGCCTACGCCGTTGACGACGACGAGGAGGACGGCGAAGACATCTACCCGACGCAGGCACCCCGTGTCGCACACGCGTACCAAGAAGACTGGCTAATGGACAAGCTCCTGTCACAAGTGCAGAGACAAGACGCTGCTGAAAAGACCGACGAGCGCGACCAGCAAGCGGAACTGAGCTCGTACCACAGGTGGGTGCCGAAATTCCTATCGAAAGGCGGTGAAGCACAAAACGATACGAAAGAAGAGCACATCGGCGCCCCTGCACCCAGCAACGATGGTGACTCTGCTACAAGTGCAGCAACGACGTCCAGTAGTACTCCAACCATGGTGGAGAAAACAGACAAGGACAAGCCGACCACACTGGCCAAGCACGCTGATGACAACACTGGGCAGTGCCCGGCTCAACAAACTACTCCGAAACGAAAAATGACAACCGACGCAAAGCCAGGCGGGCTTATGGAAGTGCTCTTCGGTACAAAATTGACGTCACTCACGACAGCAAAAATAATGAAGACGACGACGCAGGATATGAGAACCACGACTGTGCACAATACTCAACCGACAAGTGATCGGACGTTGAAACCTTCATCCACGGCGCGCAAGCGACCGAAAATAGTATCAGCGGTCCAAGCACCTCCGAGTAGTGACAGCAGCTCGTTCGTGACCAATCGCTTCGCTCGCGTATCGCGGGAGTCTGCGTACATGGAGCACATGGAACCCATGGTGGCGTTCACGTGTCGCGTGCACGTGTGGATCATCGGCGTACTGTGCGCACTCGTGCTCCTGCTGACGGTGGTTCTATGCACGACCAACAAACCCCGAATGGAAGTCCTGGCCCCACCCCGTCCTCCAGAAACGCCGTTCACGCCGCCCGTGCTGATCTCACCGGCGTCGTCCCCCACGATTAAGAGGCCGCCGACAGAGGTCTGGGAAGACGACCTGTACGACGTGTCGGAAATAGCCAAGATGGAGAAGAGGCCCAGTGTCAATCAGCCCCAAATATCACGCTTCTACGGGAAGAACTAAAGCATAGACGTAGAAAGCGTGGCCATCCAGTATCTCGAGCCTTCGAAGGAACTGCGGCTAACATGGGCTGCGCCTACAGTAACCACGAAGTTTCACCCCTGTCAGGTCCAAGGGCCTCTAGGCTTTAAACTAAGGACATTGTATCGACAAGTGCGAATAACAGAAAGTAAGAAGCACTAAATCGTTGTTTAGTGGATAAGTGAGGAGGTGCCATCATCTATAAGCAATGGTTAACAGCGAGCAGTGCACTGACTGCGACTCACGATGACTGTCCTTGTCGTCCATGTCACTGTGGCGAAGTCGAGAATCTAAGCTCCATGTAGAATCGAGTAAAAAATACTGAATGCTATATACTTTATGCACCTTATTAATATATTAATATTTAATTAGCGCAGCTACGCGGCTAACGACAATGTAAGCTTTGTAGCTAGTGACGAGGTGATCTCATACCAGTTTTTAATTTGCGCGATAAGTCCCTCTTCTAGGTACTGCAGCACCGACACAGTTTCTTGTATACTCTATCACTGGGAAACCGAAACTGGACACCCTTAAACAGCGCAGAAAATCGCACGCACGAGAAACGTCAGCTGTTGACGTCTTATGACGTCTCCCGATCTGCATCGCACAAACCGAACCATCTTTCTTATTTCGACGAGGTGATTACAGCTCATAGCGGGCGCTTGCTTCACTCCGTCATCGACAGGCCAAAACGAAGCTTAGCGCACTGCCTGTTTGGTCATGCTTGCCTAGACCTCTGCTTGGCGGCACGTGGTATAAGGCCTTTCTTTTTTTACTGTTTATTCTTTTAGATAAAAGATAAAGTAATTCGCTTGTTTCTCCTCTCCCTTATTTGTCACGTATGTCTGCTTTGCCTGAAAGAATGATGATCGCATCATTTGTGAACAATTTAAGTTAAAACCTAGCTTGCCAACGACAGTTCATGGCCAATGTTATTTAGTTCCGACGTCAGACTGAATACCAGGGCATGTAACGAGCAGTATTCACCACGTCAAAATAAGAAAGACACAGACCGAGAAACGCAGACCGGGAGACATCAGAAGACGTCGATAGCTGAAGTTTCTTGTACACGTGGTTTCCCGCGTTCTTCAAGGACTCGGTTTGTTTCCCAGTCTTAAATTAAATACCGGGGGTCTCACGTGCCAAAACCACGATTTATGAGGTACGCCGTAGTGAGGGACTCCGGATTGATATTGACCACCTGTGGTTCATTAACGTACGCCCAATGCACGGAGTATGGACGTTATATTGCATTTCAAACCCGTCTTAGTACGGCCGCCGCAGACGGCATTCGATCCCACGCCCTCGGGCTTAGTCGCGCAACCCTACAGCAACTGCTCCAAGGTTTGTTTCCCATTTTAAATATTAGAAACCTTCTTAGGCTACAGAGTAGGAGAAGGACTTTTCGTGAAATCTGAAAACTGATATGCGGTCGCCTCGGTCGGTATAGCTACAAATTACATTGTCAGTAGCCACGTAACTGCGCTAATTGAATAGAATAATTTTTGTAGTCGCCTAGTTTGCGAGAAAATTAAAACACACGAACTGTTTCCTGACATCCGCTGTCCCCGATTATCCGGTTTCCAAGAAATCGCAATTTTAACTGTATTCATAGGAATTTTTGTCAGCCTTGCGAATAACACCCTTTATAACTCTTTAACGAAATTGTTTTAGCTAAAATGGTGTAATAAGTGTATGAAATGACGTAACCACTGCCCTTTATAATGTACATTACCCAGAGTGTATTACTAAAACAAATAAATAAGTAAATAAATATTCCCACAGCCACGCCCGTATCACCTTATCCCATTTTTATTCCCAAGCAATTGCTCTTAAACTCTGCGTAGTGAGCACCACCGAGGCGATTTATTCATTCCAAGTAAATAATCTCTCATAAATCAAATTGAAACAAAGAGTATAATATATAAGCCTAAGCTATAAACCCGGTTTTCTTCAGATTACTTTTTTTTTCCACACGCAAAAAGTTTGCTTTGTAAGCTCCAACGTTCGAATTGTTAACTGCCTTGTTTTTAAACACCTATTTTAACCAACCGAGTCATGGCCAGTCCCCCAATATAGGTACGTGCCACAGCCACTCAGGACAACAACAACACCATCATCATGTTTGGTGTCATTGAAGCACGAAGGCTCCTAGAGCGTTCTTCATATAAGCCTACCTTTTCACCAGTACACTCCATACTCGCTCTGCGACTTGCGTGACGTCACTACTCCGCCTATAGCGACCTGCAGACCTCCCACCCATTACGTTACTCCTATAAGTCACCTGCTCTACGAGTTACATGATTTACAATCCCTTAATCTTAGCAGTAACGAAGTATATTCAGTCCTAATTCAAAGATTCGAGAAAAAATTACTCTCCCATCGCATACTTCGACACAAAAAAGCAGTATTCGGTTCGTATTCTAAATGTTCAAGGTCTGAATATACCATAGCAAAAGCATAATGCCTTTGGCGACACATGCGACATCCATCACTATAGCTTCCGGAGTTGTCAGGTGAATTTGATACCATTCCGTCTTACGCCATTAGAAGAGTTCGCTACTTACCAAGTTTTGCAACCAGCTACTCGAACATTTCTGTAGATTACGGGAGGCGGAATCCTTTCAAACAGCTTTTAAACGCTACTATAAAACATAGAACGTACCGTGTCCCAAGTGTTGAGTTTGGGAGACTGCTGATACTTCGCATTTTGTAAACAAAGCAAGCTAAAGCGCTTCTGTGCTGCTATCCACTCTAATCTACACTGGGAATTCCTGGGAGCATTTGCAATAAAATGACCGGGAGATCATTTGTTTCAGCCGTCTAAGGTGCCAGTCAGACGAATTTGAAACGCGCAGTGCACGTTAGTTGTTATGCTAATTGTTTTATTAATGATAACTACTACATACAAAAACAACCTCCACTCACTAATTCACGCGAATTATGCAGTCTTCATACACCATAATGATGAAACCTATTATCATCATAAAAGGAGCAAAAGAAGAAGAAAAAACGCCCACGATTGAGGCTCGGCGGTGACATTTCGTGAATATGCTTCTATGCTTGATCTCGCGACATGGAAAGCAGTATGCTTTTGAAGTTCCCTGGGTTTCTCTTGACGAAGGCCGGAAGGACGAAGCGCGATTTCTCGGGCTCGGAACTGGCCACGAGTTCGCCGCTGTAAAGCCGTCCCGTTCTCATCAAGCGCGCAGCGAGCTCGGCGTCGACGGAGCGGTTGATGGCCTCGGGCTCACTCGCTATCTTGGCCAAGACTCCCGCTGGACCGAGGCACCAGGAGCAGTGCCATCCGGCCGGTTGCTCACGCGTCCCCACCGCCCACGGTTCCGCGACCGCTTGCGCGGTAGCGAACCGAAGCGCGTCCAGCGAGGTAGCCAAGTCATCGCGCAGGCAGCGCCACGTACTGGCTGCCCGCTCCCTCGACAAACCCTGCGCATGCGGCACTCGGAAGCTGTAGACGCTCTTCGCGTATCCGAAAGCGACGACGTCAGGTATTCCATCGTGGTGGCTCAGGAAGTCGACCACAGACGCGCTGGGTATCTCGTCGGCGCTGGTGAACAGGATCCAGGCATCGTCGTCGATGTGCCGGAAGGACTTTGTGAAAGTGGCCATTAGCTCGTCCATGAAAATGCGATGTAGAGCCATGCGGACAGAGCGAGGGTCGGCGTGTTCGGGAAACTCGGGGTAATCCGCGTTGTAGTCGTAGACGAGACTATCCCGGAACGGTTGGAACCGCGGCGTGTTCAGCAGAGGTTTGAGGAGCAGCTTTCGTTTGTGCATCCGGAAGTTCCTCGTGCTCTCGAGCACGACGAAGTGGTCCACGGCATTGCCCAGCTCACGTAGCCGCACTTCGAGTAAGTCCACCTCGTTGTGGAACAGCAAGAGGTTGATGACAGTCCGTCGGCATCGTCGACGCCTTAAGATGCCGCTGCGGTACAACTCCATGAAGCCGTTGGCGTTGAGCACAGCGACAGGGACAGTGTAGTTCGCCGGAAGCGAGCTTCGGCAGGGGCGCTCGACATCGGCGACGTTGTGCGAGTCCGGCACGATAAGCAGTTCCATGGTTCCGTACGTGAAAATGACACTGCTGACGATGGCAAACGCGATAACTTTGAACTCCGTCGTGCGATAGAAACTCCGCGAGTCCCGCGCCATGTTCAGTGAAGTCCGCCGTCCTTGTTTTTGTCGTCACCTTCGACGCACAGCACGTACCCACGAAGAAGGATAGGCCAAGGTTCCACATGGAAAGATAATGGAATGCCTCCCTTCCCGCTAATAGGCCGTGTTACTTATACTGAAATAATATTTTTTGTGTTTATTGCAAATAAATACAAAAACAATTATTGAAAAGTGATCATACCAAGTTTTGACGAAATTGCTAGAGAATTTTTTTTTTTTTTTCAGCAGCACTACCGCATGCCCATGAGAAGATGATGCTGATATGGCTCTAAAAAATGGTACAAACCCACTGTTGAAACTATATAAAGGCCGCGGACCGGGGAGTACATTGGATTGTACAAACTTTAACAAAGGTCCTGCGGGACGCACCTCAGCGCGCAGTGAGCGTCTCCCACGCAGGGGACATGCCGCAGGCGTCGACAGGGAGTACCCGGCGGCCGCTGCGCGAGCCTGCTGGACGGCCCATACTAAAAGTGTTTGGTGATTTCATTGTACGTTACTGGGGCATCCCTGTTCGCCTCCAACTCATCGAGAAGCGGTTGCCCGGGGGTGACGGCGCGGTCGGTAAGCGCGCGCGCAGCGTCATGGGCTGTCTCGTTCAGGTTGGGCGGGGCGCCCGAGATCCGACCCAGGTGGGCGGGAAAGTAGATGAAAGGAGGAAATACTCTTAGTCAAAGTTACACCCTTTGGAGTGCCCCTTCTGCCACGCAACAATAATCGTTATCTGCCTTGATGTGTTTCCTTTCTTTAACGCTGCGAGCCCGGTACATTCCAGTAACGAACGGCACGCGCGTTATCAGCATAGAACAGTTTACACCCTTTGGAGTGCCCCTTCTGATAACGCGCGTGCCGTTCGTTACTGGAAAGTTCCGGGTTCGCAGCGTTAAAGAAAGGAAACGCATCAAGGCAGATGACGATTATCGTTGCGTGGCAAAAGGGACAAGCAAAAGGGTGTAACTTTGCCTAAGAGTGTATGAATTCAACTGCAAGAAAAACTGATTATAGGCCAAGAAAAGGAATATGTAAAAAAGTAATCTGGCTAGTTTTTGCCACTTTCTTTCGGAAATTGGCATGTTTGCCCGCGGCATCATACGGCGGTGAAATATTGTGCACGAAATTTGACACAGCTGTAGTGGCGCAAGAAAAACGAGGTTATAAATGATTCAGTGAATGAAGAAAGTATGCCGTAAAAAGCCGCGTCTGCCTTTCTGCAAACATGAGGGGCCTGTTTTGTCACAGCTTTCAGCCGAAGAAAAACTGGCGAAGTCTCACACTTGTGGATTAATTATGAGCTTTGCAAATAATTACTGCACCTTTGTTTTCTGTACATTCTCACGTGTCAAACGAGGTACCTTACTTACGTGGAAACAGGGGGCTGCAGATTTCCGGTGGTGTGTAGGAAAAGCTCAAACCACCCGAATTAATGGCGGCCTCTGAATTAAATTACTCATTAATGAATAAACACTCGTGTGTACTATAACTGTGTTTTAGTATTATTAGCACGCTGTCACCGAGGTCAAATCCGGTGAAAAATGGGGAAAACGTAATGATCGCTGTACAATCGACAGCAGAAGTTTACGGGCTGGTGATCTCGGTAAACGTTGAATTTCCGAGCAGCCTGTAACAGTATAGCCGGTAAAACCCTGCATCCCGATGTTGTCCACCACATACAGTTGAGGCTGCGAATGCGAATACAACGCTGCGTCGTGAGGCTGCGAGATACTGAGCTTTTGCTCAGATCCCGTGGTCCGCAAACCCTTTGTGGCCGACTCTGCGTGCGAGGTTAAATGCGAGTGGGCGAATTACGGCTTTTCAGAAAACTTCTCAGATGGGACACTAAAGAAAAAAACTAAATATTTGAGCTGCGTTAGTAACTTACCCTTATACAACAAGTACCAAAATACCGATACCGTGAGAAGAGGCTCCGGAAACCAGAAAAGGAGCAAGAACGAAAAGACGGGTGACGCCAAAGACACAGTGACGCCACAAATTTTTACGGCATCTGCTCTGGCCTATAACTCACTTTGCTGTCGGTAAAAATAGGCTGCATTTTATTCTACAAGAGCCAGATCTAGAACTTGACAAGATTGAGGAACTGTTACCTGGCCACAGCGCGTGGACAAAAATACTAGAAAACAGTTTGAAGTCTGTGACATCACAGTGACGCACCGTCACTGGGGTTTCGGCGCGAAATTAAAGGAAAAAGAAGAAATGAAAGTGAAGTTTTGACCTGCATTTTCTTTTGATTCAGATAACCGAACTCTCACCGCGAAACTACAAGATATAAAGTCTTGAAAGAATACATTGTCGATATAAGCTGATCTGATGCTCCATTTCGAGTGTTTCCTTAACAGCTTGAAATCAATATGCGGCCGATAACACCCATGTTTCCCAGTGTCCTAGGAGCACAGTACGTGACGCCGATCTCAAATTTGGTGGGAAAATGTGGCCCGTTATGGGTAATGTGCAGCGAATTGGTTTAAGGTTTCTGGCTTAATTAATTATGAACTTTGGAAATAATTACTAAATAATAAGTCTCCCTATATCCAAGCCCTATACGAAACGCCTAGAGTGTTCGCCTAGTGTTTTAGGAGAACTAAGAGTGGCATCGACTTCATGCTTGGTAGAAATATGGGGAGCCTTTACATCTGATGTTAAGGCAAAATTTAATGTGTGCACACGAGTTAATTATTACGACATTACACTAGCGTTACACGCGTGTTTTCCGGACAATGAGGGAACTAAATGCGACACCGAATTTGAACTTGCGCGTAATGGAGCCCATGTCATGACTTATATGGAGGCAACGTGCTAAAGTACAAGGTTTAATGACAGTCATTTGAAAAGCTTAATTCAACTGCTTGAAAGAAACAGCTTCCCTGGAAATTGGGCAGTGACGCTGCGAGATCGCGCAAGGTCTGCTGTGTTGGTTTGCACATCTTTCTGCACTTCACAAATTTCCCCGAATAACTGCCTCTATAGACGATAGCTGAGCTATAGCCTGAGCCTATATAGCCTATTGTCTACAGCCTGAGCTATAGACAATAGCTTTGTCCCCCGGGTGACAAGTAGCAATGCGTCAAAGTGTGTACTGGTAGGTTGGCAGAACGTCCCATCTTGAAGCACACGCAACAATTTGGCGAGTTAGTACGACATCCCGTTTAACGGCGCGCAACGGCAGCTGCACCGCAGAGCCTGCGCTGTGTCCGTGTCTTTATCTTCCGTCTGTTTGCGCTGTAACAAAGACGTCAAAGATAACTAGCACTCATTAGCGAGGTTCAAAAGGCGAAGTTTGCTCCGACTCTATTGTCGGGAGTTCTGTCCCGCATCTGCGCAACTTGGCGCCCTTCGCGCATTCCGCGTTGACGGCGGTTATTGAAGAATAGCCTTAACTACCGTGTAATTGTAATGCTAACCGTAACGTTTCGTAAGTCTTACGCTTCGGTGACGACACAGCCACGCTAAACTGACGGGAAAGGAATTATAGCGTTTAATACAACAGAAATGCATAACAAAGGTGACCAAGTGGGTACTATACCACTTAAAACAAGATAGGGTGGCACGCGATAAATTCGAGGTGACTGGCATTATAGTATAGTCTAACTTTCACGGATGAACATAATAATCCATCCCGCAGTACGCCAATGGCTACAGCAAGTACAACGAAGCATCTTCGTTCCAAAATGAAGGTGATGCTGGTGCATGTGTGTACAGCTCTCCAAGCATGCCGTGCTAAACAAAGCGCTGCTTTCGACCTGCTGAGGCGGCTCATTTGCTATGGCGTTCATCTGCTGAGCGCAAGGTAATGGCTTGGAAACCCTGCCGTGACGGCCGCATTTCTATGAGACTGTAATGCAGCAACACATACCATGCTTTAGGCGCATGCATTCAAAATTAATGTGGAGCCATCCATCCGCTATGGCATCCGCTGTATTGCAAGCATTAGGACGTGGAGCCCTATAAATTAATCAAAGTGTCAATTGAATCGGAATACTTTGGTGTCCCATCAAATTAGTTACGACAACAACATATACCCCACACAACGTTAATTTATGGCTCTATGTATAGTAGTTCCTTTCGCTCTGCGAAAAAAAGAATAAGGAAGAGGCTGGAACAACCTTGCATGACCTCGTGGCATCACCACCAGCTGCGACTTTAGCAGGAAACAACATCGTCCTATGCCCTCGCGCCGACCTTAGCAATATCTCGGTGTACTGCGAAATCCACGTGGAGGTTATTGACATATTGACGCGTGTACTTGTTTGTCTTTTTCGGGTGACCGTTTTTCACCGTCTGGCAAATGTTATCACTCAGCGCGGGACGCGCCCGCACGTATCGGAAGTTTCTCGAATGTTATCGACGGTTCTTTTTGCTGGCTGTTGTCACCGAACGTTGTATAATCTGATTTCATGTATGCGCGACGCGAATGGTATAGAACTTTCTGGAAGACACGCGGGCACCAGCGATTAGTCTGGAACCTTCGATGACTGATGTATAAATGATGTTTGACCCGCTGATCATATTTTCGACGATCGCCGACTGTGTTCGCCGCTGTCGCCGTTCTTTGAGTGTAGCCTGTTTTTGAGGGTAAATTTTCGTCCAATAAAACGCTATAGTTTCGTCATTCCCAGTTTTGCTGCTTCCTTCACCGTCACTACTATGCGTGACAATATAGTTGTGAGGTTCTGCGCAGCTGTTAAGCTCTGTCCCCCGGCCAAGTATCAGGCGATGCCCTATTATACGTCAGGACTGAATTCTAACAATCAAACGCGCGGTAGCGCAAGCTTGACGTTCTCTTATAAGGGACCGTGAGCGGATGCACAGCTGTTGCACCGCCACACATCGATGGGAACAGATGTCCCGTGCCGTTGGCTTTTGTCGGCTAACCGCTGGCTGAACCCAACCACACTTGACAGGCACAATACCACTGTCATAACAGAGACATGGTATACAGGATGATCATGTTTGAGTTCAAGGGACCTTATAAAAATAGCCCGAAATAAAAGATTGAGTGGAAAACCGTCTGGTCGGGAATATATATGACAACAGTTAAAAGCGGACACCGACCACGCGAGACAGGCAATTTACAGCAAAGACTAAAGCAGCACATGTACGATGTGAGAAACAAGAACGTATCTCCCAATGATCTCGCCGAACACGCAGAGGCAACTGGCCATGATATAGACTGGGACAACGCAAGGATACTGGAAAAAAATAGAACTGGGCTTCTCAGCTTTTTTCTTGAATACCTGACAATCCAGACTACCGAGCGCACACTCAATCGCTATGACGGCGACTTTGCCCAAGTGTACGCACGTTGACTACGTCACTTCTTAAAGCCAACATAACCGGACCATTTCCGCCTTGAACTGCATTGCGAACAAGGCTTCCGTGCGGGAGCCGAGACGTCTTTCTTTTTATAAACTTTCGTGGTCGGTGACCGCTTAAATATAGCCTGTCGCAGATAACATAATTGTAAGTTCTTGAACTGGTTTATTCAGAGAGGCGGACTTGCACGAGAAATCGAAACACATATTAAACTAAGTAGCAAAAATCCACTAATTATCTTTTGGGCATGATCACTTTACAGCACTTATTGCAATTTGTGCCGGTAAGATTGCAAGGCCTGTCCACTTGGAATTGATTTCCAGAATGACGTCAGCTTGTAGATATGCGCCATCAAGTTCGCCGTAAACGAGCATCGTTGTTCCACTTACTTGTTTAACAAAGCGCTCTTTTATGCACCGAGGCACAAAAGTAAATGGAGCGCCCATGTACTTGGGTCCGCACTTTGAGAAATAATATCTCGAAACTGCAGATGTCGCCCTCGATGTGTCCTCCACCGGGAAGGCGGCGAAGCGATTTGCTCCTCTCGTGTGGCATCACCGCTCATCCCTGACCAAAGTGCACTGCTTTAACGCAGCACCAGAGTAACGACTAAGGTTTAGGAGTGTGCGATTAGTGACTTTTGAGACCGAATTGAATACGAATAAAATAAACAGGCGCTAACACAATTAATATAAAACGATTTTCACATCTTAGTATTCTTAAGATTAGGAAGTTGCTGTCATTGCATAGTGCGTTATGAAGCATTGTTTATTAAAAGCAGAAATGGTGCATTAGGGGCAAACAAGTAGTTTCTTCGCATCCAAGGGGCTTAAGAGAGTGCCAATGATCGTTGTGCAGCCTGTAAAGTAAGGCTACCTAAACTACGTAGCCTGCTCCACTACGCAAGTTCTCATGTTTTACATCTATACTATGTCCGCGGGGGAGAGAATTTGCCGTACTATTGCTCCAATCTTATGTTTAATTAGGCGCAGTTGACGTTTTCAAATATTCGAAAAGTATTCGAAATATATTCGCACTTAATAATAGTGAATATTCGATTCGTTTTCGGATAGTTTCATATATTCGCACACCCCAGTGCCGTATATGCATATTTTGTTAGCAGCGAGTACCCTTTCGGCGCTGTTAGTTGAAATTTGTGAGACTCGGTTGATATATTGAACTATAATTTCGTAAAGGCTGTGCTCGTTCAGTTACGCTTGTGCACTGCCATGAAATTCCACAGAATACCGAAAGGTCAATGTCCATAATTCCTGGATTTGTTTTTTCTTCTTCTTATCAACCCTCTCACTGCAAAATTAACAATCATTTACTCTCGAAAAGGTAGTTCACCCGTCTAAACTGTTTTGGTGTTTCTCTCTAATGCTTCGCTTCGAACGTTTTCGCGAATTCTGCGCACCGAAATATTTGCGCAGCCTTTCAGCCAGCTGCAAAAAATATTTTAAGCCTTTTTCGCGAATTCTGTGCATCAAAACGTTGTTGCAATCGGCTGACAGCACTCGTACATCTGCGATTTTGTATTCTTGCAACTTTTTAGCGTCGAAAGTGCGACGTAACCTTTTAATTGTTTCCTGTTTTGTTCTCTCTTAGTTTTCTTGTGTTTGTTTACCTGTCTGTGATTGATTGATTGATTGATTGATTGATTGATTGATTGATTGATTGATTGATTGATTGATTGATTGATTGATTGATTGATTGATTGATTGATTGATTGATTGATTTTATAATATCGTTTCTCTCCAGTCAAACGCTGCGACTGCCTGTCCACCAGTCCTGTCCACTCGCAGGTATACTGCCCCGTTCAGATTAGGGACAACATGTGGACAGCTATTGTGGGTGCAGCGGTATCCCCGGGTGGCAGTCCCATAGCATTCATGCGTTTTTATTTTCTTGGTTCTTTTTTCTGTTCCTTCGAAAGTCATTAACGGACAAAACCTAAGAAATATCAAATAGACCAAGGGGCTCAATTTCTTGTTAATGCAACAACTATATGGAGTTAAAACAGCCAACGAAGCCAAGAAAATAACAAGAAGGTTTATCTGTGCTTTATAACTGTAATAAAGAATGTCAGTGGATGCCAGTCGTTTAAGAAATGCTATCTTCAATCGCAGATAGCCGCTTCGTACAGCCTCCCGCATCACGAAAACATCTTACACTTAATACGGAAGTACGGATCATGTTTCTTTGCTTTACAGTGCCAACAAGTATTAGTGCATTAATTATTATAGTACCTAACAAGCGCACTTGCCTTGAGAGTGCCCATGTCGGCAATTTTTTTTCTGCTTGAACGTCTCTTACCTAAGTGCAGATGAAGGTCACCAAAAGCCGAGAAGACCAATGTACACGTCAAGCAGGAAGACGACGTGTAGAAGTAAAATTTCCTTTCCTGCTATGCCGGGCGCTTCCTGAAACGCCACGCATTACACACTAACTTCCAGGAAGGGCTTACCTTTGCGATGATAACCAAGTGAACTGTACGTGCAAGTTTGCTCGACGTCTCCTATCTGGTCGCATATAGGGGAAGTGGTGAACAAAATCCACGAGATTTTGGAGCTCCTTGACAGCGGCTGATGACTGCACCGCAAGTAACGACGCGAATATTGCTCTTATTCGTGCATACGAGCCACAATAAGCATAGGTATTGCAAGCGACAGCCCTGCAGGATAAAAATGGTGGTGGCTGAACGCGGTGAAACCAAGTTTGTCGAGGGATAGCACGGTTTTGGTTGCTTTGGGAAAGGACACAGACGCTGTTCGGCGCCGTCAGCAACTACGGCAGCTACAATGGCACCACAAGACAACGCACAGACGCTGCTCGGCGCGGTAGTAGCAGCGAACGAATTGAACTTCATGTTGCGTCTCGCTTCAACGCGAACTAAGCGTCGAAAGCACAGCACATACAAAGCTACCAGCACTTTGTCCACATCGCAGATCGCTTTCAAGATATGGGCGCCCGCGTGGCGTACGCAGCAGCCGCCGGTTCCCAGTTTCACCTTGGCTGAGCTTGAAGGGCAGATTTACAGGCGTTTTCTGGGTTTGTACCTGTAGTAGTAGAGTTATCGCTCTAATGAGTGCGCTCGGTGATGATATTTAGCTTTCCGCTGGTTGGGCGTATTTGATTTTCCTTTCTTTCCGTTTCTCTTTCTTTCTGGGGTGGTGAGGGAGGAGGACGCTTGCCAATATTAAAGAGCGCATCTTTCCAAAACGAACGTCGCGGCCGCGCCTGTGCTGTGGTTGTTTTCGAAAACCCGTGCGCGGTGCTGTACCAGTTAGGCGACACCGGCTTCACCAAATTACTGGCGCTGGTTAAACACTCGCTATAGGCTGATCTCGAACATACACACAATACCGAAGAAAGAAACTACCGCCGCGATAACTTAACACTGGCAAAGCGCCGCGCACGCGTACGAGGCAGACGTGGGTTCGGCTCCCACCTGCAGGGAGTGGTC
Organism: Dermacentor albipictus; assembly: GCF_038994185.2. Taxonomy (NCBI): domain Eukaryota; kingdom Metazoa; phylum Arthropoda; class Arachnida; order Ixodida; family Ixodidae; genus Dermacentor; species Dermacentor albipictus. Next base: position 148,276,166 of record NC_091824.1, read on the forward strand.
TTTTCATCCTCATTCATTTCCCTTTTCCTTATTACTTCTACATATCAGTTAAAGATAGCAATTAATTTCCCATGTACTCTTTCTGGAGTTACTGTCTGTTTTCATCATATTGTTGTAGATATTAAGAAAAAAATCATGTCTCTCGGATCGTCTTATTCTTCCACACGCTGCGGTGGCTTAGACGGCTATGACGTCTCACTGCTGAGAATGAGGTGGCGGGTTCGGTTCACGGCGGCCGCATTTCGATGGGTGCGAAATGCGCAAACGTCTGTGCCAGTCAGATTTAGTTAAGTGCACGTTAAAGACCCCTCAGGCGGTTGAAATGGTTCAAATCAAAAGTACGCAGCAGCTGCGGTGCTCCGACTGCTGAACAGTGTAACGAACTTCATGAAATTGAGAGTGCATGGAGCAATACTGAATCATGCCATCGTGAATGCTTGCACTCTCAGCCATTGGGAAGCAATTCTCACTGAAAAAAATTCCTTCTTCGATCAGGCTTCCCAAGTACCGCAACAAGGTGCCACCTTCTATTATCCCCCCCCCCCTCATATTTTTTTTTTTCCGCAGAGATAAATAGTGTATTAGCAGACGATGGAAACGTTTTCCTGCAAATGGAAAAGAAAAATGTAATTGTTACGCCAAGTTTATTCTGTATAAAGAAAACCAGGATCAAGAGCGGCGCTCGATCGTTCGCACTGCTTAACAGAAATGCCTGAAAACAATAACGCTTATCAGCATATATAGGTCCGGTAATCTATGCAGTGGGCAGTAAATGTGCTTGGTTAATTTTGCACTTACGTAACGTCTGCGGAAAGCGCGTGTTCCACTCGAAACGATTTCTAGTGAAGTGATGCGGCACATTCGTGGATGTATGACGTCATTGTAAGAGCAATTTTTGTGCACTGACAAAGTGTCACTACGCTATTGTGTGTAAACTTCATATACTGAATATTCTACAGAAATGGGGCAACCTTTAAAAACAGAAAAAAGACAAACATTAATCGCGCGTCTGTTCTGGCGCTTACATTCGCCATCCTCAAATGGTAGTGAAACCGTACATAACGTCGAATCCTGAATATTTCAAAATCTGAATTTGGATACTATAGTGGTGAGAATACGGTTCTCTTTAATTGTGCCCTTAGCTCGAGCTCCGATAACTTCGCCTGACGGTATAAAAAAAAAGTTGTACATAAGAAACAATTTAGCCCAGAATATGCTCATGACAGAAAGAGAGCGGTGTGGATCAGAGACCGAACGGGGATAGCTGATATTCTAGTTGACGTTAAGATAAAAAGAAAGAAACTGAGCTGGGCAGGTCATATGTAATGCGTAGGGTAGATAACCATTGGACCGTTGTAGAGCTACAGAATTGTTGCCAAGGGAACATGCAGGAATTAGCTAGCGCAAGACAGGGATAATTGGAGGTCGCACGGAGAGGTCTTCGTCCTGCAGTGGACATAAATATAGGCTGATGATGATGGTGCTCATTACGTGGGTTATGAATCCATTTTGTTTTTCGTTGCGAAACGATCGATGCTCGGAGGGAACGCGCGCCATGTGCGTGGGCGCAATTGCGATCAAATTGACAAAGAAAAAAATATGCAATGTCTTCTGGAAAATTTCAGCCCCTTTTCGATAGCAGGTGAATGAACTCTGCGTCTCAGAAGCCTATTTTATTTGCATTAATATTCATATTAGCAGGGTGAGCACAACTTATGATTGTTGTTTTACGCGCAATCAGCCATTCCCTTTATTGCTACTGGGCAGGCAGACGACTGTGCGGGTAAAAAGTATGTGGAGTGCTACCTATATAGCCTCTATAATTTTAATTAAATAGAATAGCACGTAATTGTTTTGTTTAGCTTCAACACGATAGCCGGTAAAGAAATTGCTGTCTGCTACACTGAGCGACGCGCTCGCAGCGCCACTTTTGAACAACCGCACATTGATTTGTGCTGCCATCTGTCAGCAATAATTGCAAGTTTACGGACAAAAGTTCTTTAGTTCTTGCAAAATCTTATGACGTATCTCTATATTTTTATATTTTATTGCATCAGTAAGTCTAACAAAACATTTTTTTATAATTTTGGATTCTAAGGTGGCGGGCACCATCTTGAACCTGGCTGCCTGGGCGATCAAATCGTGGAAAGCCGAGCCCCTTTCGTCAGCTGCAGCGACGGACCAATCCCCAACTGCAAACGTAGACACACCTCCTCCTGATTTGCTTACGTGCGCCGACGACAGCCTTGCAGTGACGTCGAGGCCACACGTGATACATTACATTCACCTGGTAATCTTCCCAACAGGCGAAGTCAAGCAGCTACAATGAGCATCCGAATGCACTAGTGAGGTGGCCCCGACTCAGTGAGCGTTTTTTGCTTGCCCACATCGCGCTGCAGGGCTGCGCTCCCCGAATGCAAGAAATTCGTCGTGGTGCTCTTCTCTGACGAACGTTTCCAGCCTAGCCCAACATGAGAATCACAACGCGGCTACTTAAAGACATCGGAAAGATGTTGGACAAATACTCGCGATTCCACCCGTCGCCGCTGTCCATCAAGCAGTTCATCGATTTCGGTAAGTACTCGTTCGCTATTTAAGGCGATACACACCCGGGATGGAAAATTTTACAGCTCCTTCGCGTGTGGGTTAGGTGATCTGGCTTCGCTGAGCAGCGCCGCTTCGTGTTGGTGCTGTAGTTGGTAGTTTGATCGGTTTCATCTCTTGTTCCATCATTTGCGCGCAAGTGGACGGATGTTGCTGAGCATCAAGTGGCTGCATTCGTGAACATAGCAGCATGATAGCACTGCTGTCTACTTTCGTGAAGAGAATAGTAGGTGCAGTGCCGCGTTGCATTGAACTGCACACCAAAGAGGCTGCAGTTTGCCTTGAACTTCCATTTTGACGACGTGTTTTTATTTACTCTTAGGGCAATGGTGATATATGTTGCAATATCATAACATCTTCAGTTGTGTTGGCGTGAGCGTTTCGTTGTAGCAAAACATGGGCTGCGCCTCGCTATGATTCTCCCGTTACGCCGACGATCACAGGCCTCTTGTTTCCGCTGCCGTCGACGATTGCGGCTCGATCATATTTGGGGCATCTCAGAGCATCGTTCGAACAGAGGCCACGGCAGCAGTCTGACGCAACACGTAATGTTATCTTGCTGGTAAGGAAGCCGGCGTATAAAGCGGTTGCTTTATACAGAAATCGCTCCTTTATTTTTCCTTTCTGATTTCATTTTCCTTGCATCATTTCAGAGGATGAACTGTCGCTTTTGCTGGATAGTCAAGCCTTTTATTAAACGCGCAGCATAACGATCTCAGAGCAACGTCGCGATTCTTTTTTTTTTTTTTGGCTGTTCGACACAGTAGCCCCGTTGCATGGTTTATAAACAAGCATCTACTCCTTACTCCTGCATAATCGCAGGCTTTGAAAGCTCTTCATAATCATGACACAAGGAAACGCATGCAACTGTTGAAGCATTTATGCGTGTTTCACTTTTTATATATAGTGGTGTTCTCATTTTCTTATGCATTTTTGTGAACAGCTGCTTTCAACTTCCGTATGCCAGGCTATAGTTTAGAAATAATAACAGTTATTCAAGCATACGCGTTCATCGAGTCTTGAGATAAAATTGCTGGAAAGGTTTCTTTTTTGTTTGTTTGTTTGTTTGTTTGTTTGCTTGCTTGTTTCTTGCACGTTCGGTACGTCGTTCCCAGATTGCCGTTTTCGTGTTCTTGCTTTGGTATTGTACGTACGAGCAGAAACGTGTAGGCAAAAGGAACTGTTCCTGCAGGGCGTTTGATTCCCATGCTACGTTCCTACAACAAACGTGAAGTACCTGCGCTACGGGGTCAGCACGAGTGCTTTTCGCGTCTGGATGCTTCTTAACTCGTACTCAACCTCTAGCCAACTCGACATACAGCAGCAAGGAGTTACAGGACGAGTTCGTTAGCGGTTTGAGAAATAAAAATGCTTTAAACGAGAACTATTTTGGTGCGGTAACACGTACTGACAGGAGTGGGACTAGGGCACCTACGATTTGTTAACACGTAATTCGTTACCAACGGTATATAGGTGCGTGCAGCATAACAACAACTCTTCAGCTGGTGCAATGCGCGTGTTTGTTCACGAATAGGCAGTGTCTATAAGCATCATATCCTAGCGATTTCTCATGTAATGCGCCCTCGCGTTAACGTGGGAGCGGTTTAATTGCCGTTGCAGCTGTGTTACAGCAGGTGATGACCGGGACTGTGGAAGCAGCTTGTCGCCGGCGCAGCCATCCGGTTTTGACCGGTCTAGTTTCCCGTGGAGCAAACCGGCTGACAGGCACTTCCCGCGCCGCTGCCTGGCGACTCACCCGTGTGCCAAGGAGAAAGCGCCTTGCACTGTTTCACTTTGCTAACTTCGCGTGCGGCATCTGAGCTAGTGCAGTTATTTTAGGTTATCTCTAGTGGAGCCCCGTTCGTACTCAGCTGCCGCGCTTGAACTTCGCTAAATGAGAGGGGTTTCTGCTCCGCGATAACCAGAAAAAAAAAATGCAAGTGAATCTCGGTACGATAAGTCAATGAGGCACAGTGGGGGCGAAAATGAGGAAGAACAAGAAGATATCAACATCTTGAGTATTGATCGCTGCGGAGTGACGTAACTTTCTGCTGCTGTTGTAACTGAACCAGCTAAGAAAGAAAAGAAAGGATGCCTAAATAAGAAAATTTCGCACACAATCGAGTCTTCTTTTGGAAGTCATGTCCCATCATCATGTATTGTCTTTGAGTAGATGAAATCTCAAAAACTTTCAGTTCAGCTATGTTAACCTCTGCTGTGTTAATTATTCTGACAGAGCTTTTTTTGCCAGCAGTACTAGCCAACACCTCATCAAGGTTTCAGGCCATACTGTGACGTCATCTTGCCAAGACAATACGTTACATATGACAAAGTGCAGAGTGTGATGTCATGACGATGTGATGGCGTCGCCGTCGCCTTCCTTGAGATCAAAAAAAGGAAAAGGCACTAGTAAACTTTCTCGGCAGGCAAGATTCAAATAGTCTTGGCCGAGTTTCGGAAACTTACTTAGCAATGGTTGTGGTTGAAAGCGGCGAACAGCGTTGAAGTGTCACCGCAGTCGCCGGCTTTTTGCCTGTACTATGCCCGTTTGTTCACAAACAGATATGTTTAGAAACGTGTACATACATTGCCTACTCAAAAGTAAAATAGAGTGAAACCGCCCTTTGGTTGTGCGTAAATTTTTACTTTTTGAAAGAGGCAATGTTCTCGCCGTCGTTGCAGTCGTCACGTTCATCGATCGGCCCCCCTTCCATATATTCAAAACGAGCCTTTACCGCATACCGTCGGTGGGACAGTGTGAAGGCGGCACGCGGGCGCACATGTGTGCGTTTACAAACAAGCGACCTCCTCCGAAAGGTGACCTTGAGAAAACCGGGTTGTCGTTACAGACGTTGTGGCAACTTCCTGCTTGCTGCACATCCGTCGTGCTTCTCGGATCGACTGTATGTAAACAATACGTCAATTTCTTCCTTCACAACCGAACAGCGAACGCAATCGCACGCCAGAATTTAAAAAAGAAAGAAATAAGAGTGTTAGTAACAGTTCTAAATTAAAAAAAAAATAACTTGTCAAAGTTTTCCTGGTGTAGAACACGCTTTTTTCTTTTTCTGCGTGTTACCTTCCCAGTGCTTGTATCCGCAAGTTTGCTGTCAAGTCCCAGTGCTAGCGAACACTGTTTCCTGTAAAGCGCGAAATCAATCTGACGTGTTCGGCCTTCCACAGTATGCAGAGTAGTGGCAAAACAGATGTTCATTTCTGTATATGGGTACGAACCGATCTACATATACTGCGAACCACGTTTTGCAGCCATAAGATCGTGTCAGCTGGTGCATGACAAGGGTAATAATGCTGGGAAAGGCCTCTGTCCCGCACTGGACATAACATAGGCTGATGATGTACACATACGGTTCGTCGAATAGGCAGTACGCCTCAGAAATCTTCTTCTCGTGGCGTGAAATGTGAATAACTTGTTCATTTTCATAACGAACATCACCGAGTTTCTCCTTGTGCAGCGGAGAGTTTCGATTTGTTGGCTTATATTGCTCGTTTTCGGCACTTCAGTCGCGTACATCCAGCCTATCAGGGTTTTGAGCTTGCCACGATACTGAAGTACTGCGAACCATAGAGGGTGACCGACCAGGTGACCACTTAAGTGAAAGATCAGTGGTATATTGCCCCGCATCTTTGCTATGTTGCCAGCGTATTCCTCCGTTCGCGTGAAATATGTGGACTTCCTTGCGGTCGAGACTTTTTTTTTCACAAAATCTGGATCAGCTGTTCGTCGCAAGGCCCTCTACAGCTCCGCCGCTGTCGTGAAATCATAGATCAGCCTTTTCTCAACGTACACATGACGCCTTCATGATTCCGATATTAGTATAGTCTCCAAGACCTTGTTTCAAATATAGTGGGAGCAAATGGATGAACCATGCAGCTTTAAAGAAATGAAACAGCCTGCATGGCATATTGTTAATATACATTCAGGCAAAGGCCTCATTTCTTTGTGGTGTCGCCGTTGAAGAAGGCTTCGGAATTATGTACTGATATCGTGTAACAAACGGTGCTATCGCCTGTCATTTCTCTGTCCTATACTGCATTGTCAAGGACGACATTGAGGATAGGCGTATATGAGCCTCGCCTGACAAGCTGCGGTTGCAAAAGTTCGCAGCGAATGTGTGAATGCACCGGACTCGCGATCGCGCTGCAGTTGGATTTCTCGTCGATGGAACATATGTTTCGCATACCTCTCCCTCCCCTTTGTGACACCTCAGAGAACAAGAGCGTTGCCGTAGCTTCATTTGCATTTTTAGTCTATATGGTGCAAAACTTCCGAGTTTATTTTATGTTTTCCAATCGTTCTCCTATAGCTCGTGCCTGTTAAGAGCTGTGTGTTCACGCGGCAAACGTGCATTAGTTTATTTCTGCATCACTCGCGCGTCCCCTCCTGACACTTGCGAAATGCGCTATGGGCGCGTCTAGTGTTATTACTAAATATTTATAACTTCTTAACTGCAGCTTTCAACGCGGCGGCCACACCCTCGGCACATTCATGGCCACTCGTGACGCAATCTCGCCCTCCCTTAAGTATACCGCGCGACAACTCTCCTAGCATGCCTCAGCTCCTTGAACCCATGCCCTGAGATAAGATTACCAACCGGCGAGACGAGCATCATCATCTCCCTATCGTTTCTCCCGACTGCAGTAGTAGCTGGGAGTTGCGAAATTCTCGAGAGATTTCGTTCTTTTATCCTGCTGTTTCAGCTCTGCATTGCAGCCCACGTTCACTGCTGCGCTAACAGTTCGCGTGCATGCTATAATTCCAGACGTCCATTCCCCATGGGGTTAACCGACCGTGATTATTCTCGAATTTTTTAATTGCTGCCGTTTAACTAAGCGACGTTGGCTATATGGCTAGTGCGTGTTTTCCCATGTTTACTTTCCTGAATCGCTTACTCTGGACGGTCAACCGTATAGACAATCAGTAGGCAATTCCGTACAGAGTGAATAGAGAAAGAAGCATGGGACAGCGGTGCTGTTAGGCTAGAGCTTGTCTTTTTATTAAACGGCACTCCCGGTACTGATTATTCCCTCCTATACAAGACAAGAATACTATTTTGGCTATTTTGGCTAATAAAAAATAGGGACTTTCTTATTCGCTCTCGTATCTTAAACGTGTAACTTGCCAAGTAAAAGTGGGTAGTTAAGTTTACAGAATTAATATACGGTCCAAACCTATGGTCAAACCACGTCCAGCCCGCACGTTCGCTCTAAAGCGAAATGAAAGTGGGCACTGGAACTTCAATCGATCTCACCTATATACTCAAGTGAGCCCTTCGTGATTGCGATGATTCACTACCTCCATGTGCCCTCTTTCCAGCCGCAGAGCTTATCGTTGCATAGGAGTGAACAACCAGTATCGAGTGTCTTGTGACCCTCAAATCGTTTCGCACTGTGCATAGAAGAAATGGAGCGTGCAGTGTGCTTAGGTAACCTGTGAAGGTATGCCAGGGCACAAAAATTTATATATATAATAATAATATAAATAAATGAATAAAAAATTATGCCTCTAGTATAGATCTCGACTTCCGTTTTCACACTTCATCATTTATGTCGTTGATGGCAGCACTTCTGAATTTACACGACAAGAACGCTTGTGAGCGTGAACCGGCATCACCCGTGTCTCATCCAGACATTTCCAGACTGAGTGGAATGTCTCCTTAAGTATACGATATCCGTCGCGGCTTCATCCATCATAGCTAAGCCTTCACTTCTTTATTTCTTTTTGCTTTCACTGTCTCGCCGGCTTCTATCCAGACCGCCGGATCGGCAGTGTATAGTCGTACGGTTAGAGACTTTCCGGCTGGAAGCGGTTCAAAACGGGCCCTGCTGTCTGCCCGTGATAAGCGCCTCCGCACTGCGCTTCTCTTGCGTTTAGCGTTCGCGAAAACTGTGCTGTCGCCTCACGCTGTCTTGGTTAATCCTGTTCTTTGAAGTACGCGCTTATACTGCTGAAACCGCCAAGCGTATTGCGAGCCTGTCAGTACGACGCATCGTTGCTAGTGCGGCGCATCTCAGTTCGCTGGAAGCCTTCTTTTCTTTCTTTCTTCTTGCGAAACTGGTTACGTTGACTCGCGTTCATGAGATCTCGCCGCTTGTGTAGATTTCGTATCGAGAGGCTTTCTTGCATAGGGTCACGTGGTTAATTGGCTGTCTTTCATGCATATGAAATGCACCTGTAAAAGGAGTGCTGCGTGCGTTAAAAGTCTCCTGTACATTATTAGCTGGTTTAAAGCGCATGCGTACGCAGAACTTCCTGCGCATGCGCAATTCAGACTAGTCAGTGCATTGCATGCGCAAGTTTGCGTAATACGGTATGTAACGTCGAGGAAAGCACGATGTTCTGAGGCCGTTTACGAATGACGGAATGGACACTGTATAATAATAATAATAATAATAATAATAATAATAATAATAATAATAATAATAATAATAAAGGCAGGGTCGCCACACGTCAAGCAATACGTCAACGTACGTATATTACGCAGTGAAAGCGTGTCATAAAACTAGTTCGCTTGTCGTACATTCTCGTACGCATAACCTTGACCTGCCTAGCTGTTAGAAGTTTGCTTATTTTCTCGGCAATAAGTGCTCTGTTGAAGTTTCAAGCTATAGATGAGTGCTTACTGGGTTGTCGTCTGACCTGATGTAGGATGAAGGCATTGCCAACGTTCTGAATAAGGCATTGAAGAAACTTGAATACGTTAGAATAGCACTTCAGAATTTTACAGCGGAAATTAAACTCATTGTATACAAATCTTATATATCCCCGCATAGCCCAATGTATCAATTTCAGCACGTTTAATTTGACACCTCAAAACTCTGATGTAAGCAGGGGAAAGTTAACGGAAAACTTCTAGTAATTATTATTATTATTATTATTTTGCACGCTCGTGCAAGCTTTCACTTATGGATAGTTAAGGAAATCATATACAAATTGGTTAATAAACTAAAAATTATTTACTCATAAAGATTGCACTGTTTTTTGAACGAACTGTTTGATTGCACTGTTTTTTGAATTTCTGGCCACGGAGATAACTCTCCGTGGCCAGATATAAAAGTTGGACCGATGTAAATTGACCGATGTCGGAATACGCGGCGGTAATCTTGGACCCATTTATGAAGTCTAATATCAGCATAATGGAGAACGTCCAAAGAAAATCAGCAACGTTTATAATTCACTTGAAAGGCATTCCCCACAGCTTACTTAGAGACAGCAAATTTATAGATGTTAGAGGCCTGGCACTATCGTGACTGATCAAATGTATTCTACTTGATTTACCCTGATCAATTAGTGTCCAACATGAATATTTATTTTAAACCTTTCGCTCAACAGGTCAGAATTATCTTCTGTCGCAGCTACGCGTGTTCCTTTTTAGAACAAATCACAAACTGAGATTACTTGAGTGCTCAGCAGGTTTAATGTACGAAATTTCCTTTTCCTTGAAGTGCGCTCGATACCTATGTACTTAGTTACTTGCGAAAAGGAATTCGTACTTTGTTTGCACAAGTTTGTGAAGCCGTGCTCTTGTGCATCATATGTGCATCTCAGATGTGCGCTGAGCTGGCGTCGTGCTTGCGAAAGCTAACTGTTCGTGTCGTCTTGTCTGAAACCTGTTGTGTGTCATATGCCCAATCACGCAAAAATGACTTGGAAAAGCACAAACGTCCGCACCGAAACCTCGGAGGCAACAGCAGTCACTCGCCGAGCGCTTGCTATAGATGGCGCCACAATATTACACCGCAGCAAACACAAAGGCTTGAATAAAGCACGTAGTATATGTAGCCTTGCTAGCGCAAGTTGGTCAACGTGCCTTTGACGCGGCGATTCATGAGCAAGATCGCATACTACGCCAGCAGCATCAGGTACAACAGAGACGTGAGATTGCTTTTGCAAGTCCTTTGAGTACCAGTTTTTGCGAAGAATCCTTAGTCCTCTCTCTCTTTCTCTCTCTCTCTTATTTATATAGTTCTTTTCTTGCAAAGTCTTTTGCAGAGCTGTTCTGAGCACGAAAATATTAAGTTTTTTACTCTCTACTAATGCTGGCTTGGGGCGTTATGAGCCTAGGACAATCAACGCTGCAGAGCTGGAACTAAGGGCAGTCGCCGCAGTCCACGGTGGGGCCGGAAGAGTCATCCGTCAGTGTTTGTGTGCTCTTACTTCTCGAAGTTATCAGCGTGCCGCCTTGTCACCTGCCCGCGTGGAAGGTCGCACGCGCCTTCAACGACGGCGGCCACGCGATAACAGACCGTCGGTCATCTCCGGTTTCGCTTATCTGTCTCTCTCTCCACGCATGCATTGCAACGACGGCGGAGGTCGAGCGAAACTAGCGCTTTCGCTTTGTTATCGTAACCGCTTATTAAACATGCACGTTTACGCGTTCTTGGGCCGCTAGGAAATCGAAATTACGTGCAACACGCTTATTTCGGTCGTTGTTGTTTACTTTTGAACCCGACAAAAGATAACTGAAACGTAGAAAAAGCGACGACTCTGTTACCGCACAGTCATCCTAAAATGTGCACAGATATAAAGGCTTATAGTAGTGTAGCATTATCTTATCACATTGTTGCTTGCGCTAGCCATCAGGGCCTCACAGCGGTGGAACTTGAACGACGGTTGTATACTGCCCTTTCAGCTAGAGGGGGAATTTATGCTTATGGGAAGTTTGCCTTGACGCGTGCCTGCCAGCCTTTTTTTTTTTTTAACTGCCGCGAAGGCACAGAAGAGATGTCGTAGAGCAATTAGCCGCTTCCTGTTTTTCAATTATTCATAGGCGTAAGGGTATGAGCAGTGTGCGACCTTTTTCACATAGAGTGCTTTCTCCTATTCCCATTTTATCCAGATGCGGCGAATTCGCGCAGCACAATATCTTAATGGTAATTTATAATTCTCACCGCACCGAAAGCGGACACCACTTTAGCGAATCGTGGGTACCTGTCGGCATCGCAATAGCACTTCACTGTTGCATATAGCTTTGAACTGTAGACATGGCATAAATGTATGTTGTGGAACAGCAGCAATGCTCCAGGATACGTCTTCGTCTTTCAGCTCTATACACTTCTACACGGTGCCGAAATACTCTCGAGAGTTAGCAATTACACTTTATTATACGTGCTGTAATCTTGACCGGAAGTTGGTAGCCTGCAAACTGAGTGAAACAGCTATGCTTGGCCTCGGAATTTATGGATGACTGTGCACAGAGCTGTTAACATGCGCTAAATTACCGTTAAGCAGTGGATAACGCCGACACCTGAACTCTCTTCGTATTGAGAAGCCATCTGACAACTCGCAGTGCAGTCGGGGCCAAGCATATTTATCAGATACAATGATGTGGCTGTTACCGTGTGCCGAACTAGCAGCTATAACATGAGCATGCGTGTATGTTAGAATGGCATCGCCTATAATTGCAAATGTCGAGGCTGCAAAACGGCGTCTCGGGGTTGCTAACGCAAAGCAGTCAGTGGTATGAAGGAGCCTGTGCAGCCGCTAAGAATGCCACCCTCTGCCCGTCAGCGTTGTGGTATATATAGTGTGAGAAGCATTACTGCCGCTGCTTTCTTTCAACCTTTTCCTTTCTTTTTCTTCGTGGAGTAGAAGGAAATGCAGTTTAATAAAATCGTGCATTTGAAGTCGTGTTCAGCGAACCTGATCGAGGGGTCACGAACACGAGGCCTGCATACAGGCCAGAGTTTTTGTCTGCGATCCGCATGACCCCAGACTTGGTGTTTGTCTCCCCCTCGGCTGTATTTCACGTCGTTCCCAGGAAACTTTTTTCCCCTTTGTCGAAATTCTAATATGAAGCACGACCGGCTGGAAGCTACGTGTCAATATGGCGGAGCAGTGGCTGCATGCAGGTTTATTGATTTGCTGGTTTAACGTCCGAGAACAACACGAAGCTAATTTGAGACCCTGTAATGGATTACTCTGGATTAATCGATGTTGGTCCTTCGGGGGTTCTTTTCTGCGCACGCAAAGTCCGGTAGACGCGATTGTGTTTTGCATGCCGCCTCCATCGTAACAAGGTCGGGAATCAAATCCGCGACCTCGCGCTTAGCAGCAGAACATATACGTCCTCTAAACGCTACCGCGGCAGGTGGCTGTAGTCCTTGGGACCTCTGGCGTACGTATATATATAGTATAGGCCGTTGCTGCACACACATTGACTTAGGGACAGCCGAACATTTCGACTAAGTATAGCGCTAACTGAGGGCCGCTCAGCTTCGTGAGGTAACAACGCCATCGCGAGACTACAAGGCACTTGGAAATCATGCAAGCAGTTCTCTCTCTCTCTCTCTCTCTCTCTCTCTCTCTCTTTGATTGTTGTGACCTCTGACTCATACCGTGGCACGAATATGTTTCCGTTTTTCGAGCGACTTGCATCGCTTTCCCCTAAGCCGACCTCGTGTCGGACCGTCCCGTCGCCCCTTGCTTGCACCGACAGGTCCAACTCTTTCTTCGTGATATTTCTTCGTTTCATCCACGTTCATGCGAATATGCGACGTTAGCGCAGCCTTCTCTATGCGCGCATGACGTGTCCGTGGTATGCGAGTCGCAGACAACTGCCGTAGTGAGCGAACAGAGATCGGCAACTCTACGCGCTCCCTTTGTAGTCGTTCACTCACTAGCGCGAGCGTATTGTTTCCTTGTGTCTTTCTTTTATATCACATCGTCTACCATGCGTTGAATATGCGCTGTTCGCCTCGGTAACGTCCACAGCGGGGAATATAAATAGCGGGACATTGTATGCGGGTGCTGTATTCCATTATGCTGGCGATGCGCTTCTCAATAAGTACCTTCTTGTTTTGTTTTTTTATCGTTACCGGCGAAGCGAATACGTACAGTGCTCCTTCGGTGGCGTTATAAGGCGCGGCAGATAGCGGCTTTCCACGAAGACTCCAGATGCCGGTGTTCTGTTGCTGTGGCGTCCGTCACGTATGCGCACAACGCTGCTGTGGTATACGTGTCAGTTGTATAGTGTGCCAGCAGGGCGTCCAGCCAACGCTTTTCTGCAAGATAATTAGCCTTTCCCCTTTTTTTTTCTCCCTCTCTGCCCTGTGCACAACGTTTCCGATGAGGTACTGTGCTCGGCAGTCAGGGCTATAATGATCGAAATGGGAAAAACCTGTTGGAGGACCATTGCTGTGTTTTTTCGAGAGAGGAGTTATGGCAGTCATCGCTCATTATATGTCTGTCCGCCTGCTCCTTACGGCTGCTGCTTTACTGTGTTCGCCCTTGGCACCGTCGGTTAGCCTTGATACAATTACAGCTTGTATCGCGCACTTCCAACTCGACCAGTCCCACATATATGCCCTTCGGCTAAGATGCCTGCGGAAAGAGCTTATAGTGTTCGGACCGCCTGCTGTCTCGCGCTGCCGCTCCAACGAAAGGATGTCGCAGTAGAAGGGCTGACTAGAGAACGTAAAGTCCGAGCGAACTTCACATGGCCTGAGGAAGTGGATCACACTTATACCGGCATCCCTCGTCAGCCGTGTCACCTGTACGAGGCCAGAGTGAATAATCGAGTACAAAATGACTGAGTGAAGCACAGCAACCGTAGAGCAGAAAAAAAAAAAAATGTGTGAATTTATGTGTACTACGACGTTAGTTGTGTATATAGACATGAGCGGTGATAGGCACGATATAAAACCAAAATCTTTATTTCGGCTAGTTCGTAGATCATATTCAAAGAGATTTACGGCGCTAACTAGACGACGACATAGAACACAAACGACAGGGCGGACACAGTAAGCTTTCTTGAATGAAGTCAAAAGAACGCGTTTCATAGTTCCTCTGAAATCATTTCCTGTTATCCTGCGAGTGGTGCCAGGACTTTTCTCCTGCTAAAATTAGTTTACCTTGTTTGGTTAGGACGCAGGTTACAGAATTCACTTAGCGTCCGTGACGATATATACACGTGTACACCTGCACGCACCCACAGGCACGTGCTTGACATAATCCGCCAGGGTCTGTTTTCCTTATGACAGCTTCTGACGCAGATACGGCAGGCAATTCCTCAACGCGGGCTCCGCTGAGGCAGCAACTTTTTGTAGCTGCGAAAATGTCTTTCAGCTACTTCGCAAGCACTCCCACGCGCTCGGTCTCAAAACACGGCCCCCGTGACGCTCCTGGGTATTTCCTGCCGCTCAGTGAAGTTAAACTAATATGGACGCTTTCGCCTATGACCGGAATATGCCGCAGCGTGACTCGCAGGGACGCGTATATACGGTGCGTAAGTTGATGACAAAAGTCCGTGGACCTTAGAGGACACTTTTTTTTTTATCGCGGTCATTGTGCAACACTTTCAACATTGAAGTTTATAGTGTGCGCAGCGACTGGTTTAAAACAAGCAAACAAAGAAGTGATCTTTGCTTCGTACCAGGACCACGAAGCTTTATGTATGATCGATTTTAGCACACGTGCGGCCAAACGTCCGGTGCTAGTTTGAGGCCCTCGCCTAGACCTTTTAATTTTGTTTGGCTGTTTGCATTGCATCGCCGGTGAACACATGGTTTGCAAGTGACACCCAGCCCTGCTGTGCATTCTGCACTCTCAAAGAGTAGCGAACTAGCGATTACTTGTTCGCCTCTCCAGCGTATTGGTTTTCAGTGTCATGCGTGTGTCTAGAGGTTGGAAATGGCGGTGGCATTCGTAACTTGTTTCTGAGTTGTGTGCGTATACAAAAGTCTCGTCGCGTACGTAGGAACACGCGTAATGCCTTGGTGAGCGTCGAGTGCCGCGCACGTTTATCCGCCTTGCCTGCTGTACGTCGTCACGCCGTTGACAGCAAGGGGTGGCAGTGACGCAATCGCTGAAAGCGAACCTGGAAGTGTAGGTGTAGCACAGCGCCTTCTCGCAGAAAACTTCTGCACACCGCCAGTTGCTATACGTCTGCGTCTAGCGCTGCGTTTCCCCATCACTGCTGCTTGTTCTCGAGGTCGCTCGGGGAAAAAAGTAAAAAAAAAAAGGGGGGGGGGAGAACTAAACGAAAACAGGAAAGGAAATCGCGAATCTAGTGCCAACAGCATGCAAGCGTACTGTTAAGTGTTGAAAGATTAGCACTGTATCGCGCATCGTTTTTTTTTTTTCCGCGCCCGGCTTTGTAGCAGACGACTTGTGGTTAGTGGCGCTGGCATCTTTCTACACGCCTGTGCATTTCAGTGACGTGAGTTCAGCGGAAACTTGCAGCTAAAGAGCGCCAGCAAAGTGATATAACCGCACGTTGGGGTGTTCCTCTTAACAGTGCACCGTACTGAGCGTTCGAAGCTCTCCGCAAATGATCTGCGCATCACCTTCCGTCTGAAGTCTGGCATATGGACCTTTATATTCCTGCCGCATACGACATTATGCATTGCTCCGAGACTATGGATCCCGAGTCCGAGACAAGAGAGAGAGAGAGTCAGGCAGCCCGTGTCTGGGCGGCGAGCCGTGCCGGATGCAAACTGCTGCGTCAGTCCGAACCCGTGCAGGGGTCCGCACTTGAATGCCAAACTTTCCTTTGGCAGCATTCAGATGGTACGCGGCCGAGCTCAAAAACGGCCATATGCTGAGATTTTGGCGCCTGCTTCTTAAATAAAATTTGGGTAGCTGAAAATAATTAGGAGCACACAGGGCGTTGCTCGTAACCCTCGATGCATCTTGCGACTAAGGGAACGTTAAACACTGGCCTATCCACGCTCTGTGTCTTTCGTGCCAAAGGTGAGGCACTGTTGACGACATTGTGCGATATTCAGGATTTGGCGGTCCATTCGCAAATTTTGGTCGCTTTTCCACCATTACTTAGCTTCGACCCGTCGCTGCATTGTCGCTCTTGACACAGTATAATGTGCCTTAGGATTTCTGCATTTGTAGCGTCCTAGAGGCCTGTTGCCTTTTATACGAGATATTCGGGTCATTTGACTGTGGTAAGAGAGGCACGCTCTCTCTTAGAGCTGCAGCACACTTTCCCCAAGTACGTCAGTCCTTGCAGTTTCTATAACCTTAAATAAAGTACGCTTCGCGCGACGTTATTTCCTTGCACACATTTTGCGAAGCTTGAGAGTTGTACACATTAAAGTGCCTATACGGCATACCTGTCACCTCTCCGGAATTTTTCGTAAAGTTTACGAATTCGGGTTTGTCGTACGTCTTTACGAATGTTGCGCCAAATTTTTACGAAAAATGAACTGTGTTCTCGGAAAATCGTATGCAAAAAGAAAGCGTATACTAAAATTGCATACTAAAACTAAGTTGTGATGTATACCGGCGCCGGGATCTTGTGCCAGCGCAAGAAACTGTATGCCCCGAAGGGCATTTGCTTCGAACAAGTTTATTGGGACAAGTTCCTTAAGTGGGCCAAATCGGCAAGAGAAAAGTCACTGAAACAGCTGTCATGATATTTTGCGTTCCTTGTAAGTATCCGCTGTTCCAAGTTTGCTGCTGCTTCGTTGCTGCGTCTAAGTCATCGTATATAGTAGATGAAGTGCGAATGGACTCACAAAAAGTGTGTGCTCCGGGCAAACACGTAAACAATAGGTGATATACGCCTCGCCCCCCCCCCCCCCCCTCTTTTCTTCCCTCGTTGTCATGTCCGGGGGGTTTCTTAAGAACTTTAAACTTCGCAGGTTGGTTAGTAAACTCGAGTGCACTTACACACGAACGCACTTACAGGCGTGCACGCTCTTGCCTATATATATTGACACTCGAGCACCCCCGCTGCAACGCAAATAAACTGATTCTTAAGCAGCTAAAAAAATCTTATTCCAATAAAAAAATGAACTCAGTCCAGAACACCGCACTAAAAACTTTGCGACCCATATAGAGCTTTGGATTAGGGGGACGCAAGCGTTTCGGGCACACTAGCGCTTGGGGTTATATGCAACGCTTGTGTCCCCCTAATCTAAAACTATCTAATGTCCAGATGACTATCGTTCCTCTCAAGCATATAGTCTCTCAAACCAAGCTGCAACTCAAAAATATTGCTTTCTTTGCCTCGCAGAAGCATTACATAGCGCTTAGGCTATGGAGCGTGGAGGTGCACTCACTCCGCGCACGCAAACTAATCGTTTGTAACGAGTTATCTTCGTGCTGTTGTTATTCTCTTCGTCTCTACTATTCAAGTATACCGTCATCTGCGCATCGCCATCATGATCCAAAACCACAGTATGCACAGGCATTTGCCCCTTGTTGAAATGCGAGTGCCGTTCTTGAGGTCGCTGTCTCGAAGCTTGCTGCCAGAGCTCCTCAGTGGCACGTATGGCGGAAGCGCCAGAAGTTCGAGGTTTATGCAGCCCTGAGGCAAAGCAACCGCGGTTGTATGTTTACTCGCAGCGAGTAATATGGTTGCTCGGAAAGTGTTGACACGCAGTGATGCGTTGCGCACGTGTGTTCACCGTTCCATGTGTACTGCCGGCGATGAGAAGCCCCGGCCGGAAATGGGATCCGGGACCACCGGTCCCTCAGCTAGCTGCCGCATGCTCCGCTGATCAATGCTTGCGACGCAGCCATCGGCGCGTGGATCGCTAACAAATTCGCTGTCGTATCTCTTGCAATCACCTCGTGCGCAAACAACGTGGAAGACTGTCTCTTCTCCTAAACGCATTTTTTTTCTTTTCCTTTTGCGTTCGTGTTTTAGTTCCTCTTGCTCATCAATTCAAGCTAGTGAGGATAATAAAAGGCAAGAAAATAAACGCGGGTGGTCACGTCTAAAAGTCGCATTAAAAGCCTTCTCCAGAGCTACAATTTGTGCTCCGTATTTATTGCTTGCCCGGAGGCGTCGTCAAATGAGGTTTTAGCTTGGCTACGTTTGTTGACGGGAACACAGCGCGTAGTTGCAACACACTCCGCATAATATACGACGTTGTGCCGGAATTCCCCCCCCCCCCCTTCTTTTTTTAGTACAACGCTTTCTTTGCCTATCTCCCCTGGCTGAAGCGTGGGTTGGTCGGGTTCTTGCCAAGTACTCAGCAAGGATTGAATGCTAGCGATCCCTCAGTAAAATATCAAGAAAAGCACTTGCACGATTGTGGGATTTGAATGAAGGTCCCCAGGCGCAAGCACTATCCTGTTGCGACCTGAGGTCCGAACATGTGAGATGTTCATTCACCGTAAAGGAGTGAGGAAACGCGGTGCTGGGCTAGACATCCAGGACGTTTTAAACACACACGTTTATATTTACATTTTGTACAAGAATAATGATGAACACTGAAAGCAAGATGATCGCGTTCAAGTTCCAGCTGCCTGTCTCTTCGCCTAGCGTCCGTCTCCTCTTCCGACCCTTCCGGCGTCCTGGTCCCGTCGCCTTCCCCCAATCCGGCGTCAGGAGACGGATGGCTCCATCCCCCACCAATGCGGAGGCAGGTAGGCCTTTTCACCCGAGGAGAGCTTGGCCCAAAACACACGCACATCAGTGTACACGAACAGTGACAGATGGAAGCACAATGACGCGGCAGTTTGGGCTGATGTCAGCTGATGTGAAGGAATGTCCCCTTGCAACAGAAGAACTTCAGTTTGGCCTAGCTGGTATTTACTGCAAATCATATTGACCGCAAAAAAGACGGGGACATAGGAAGAAAACACATAAACAGCACAGGCGGTAACTTTCAACTGTTTTATTCATAGCAGCCAGTGGGCATATATAGGCAAAAGGAACATGCGCAGATCGCGGCAAGCAAGAATGCACATCAGCTTAGCGTGGCAACCAATTATCAAAAAAATCTATTTCCGCTTGAAACAACCTAATGGAGGTATCGCTAACACAATCTTCGCCTTTCTTATTTATATGGTAAGCCTCCATCAGTTCACGTGCAGTCTGGTCATGGCTTCTGCCCAGAATCTTTATCTCCTCAAAAAGAGGTGCACAGCGACAGGCATTGCAGTGCGCAGGTAAGTGCGCCAACTCATCTTTCTTTAACTTTTGCTCATGCTCCCTGGCTCGATCGTTTAGGCACCGTCCAGTCTGCCCTATGTAGGACTTGCCACAGGCCAGGGGGATTTCATACACAACTCCTACATTGCATTTGGCATACGGCTTGGTATGGTTCTTACCACAACCTAGCCTTCCTTTAGGATCACGGGAGGTGCGGGGGCAGAGCCGCGCCAGCTTAAAAGGGGCTGAAAAGACAAGGGGGACTCCAAACCTGCCTGCCACCTTCCTTAGGTTGTGAGCGACCCTGTGGATATACGGTACAACTTCAGGTCTTATGGCCATAGAAGTCGTCCTCACCCTTGCTTTGCCCCTAGATCCTTTTACCTTCTGCAGGAGGGTTTCCACCACTGGCGTTACCTTGCAAATCGCATAAGCCCTTTCTGGCGGAGCCCGACTGTTTGCCATGAATCACCGCAGTTGGAGGTGGCTCTGACGGGGTCGTCGGCTCGTATACCATTGTCGCGTCCTCCGTGAGCGACCGGTTTCGCGGGGTAAACGGCCGATCACTACAATCCCAAAGGCTTTGAACTTCTAAGCAAGCTTCCCAAGGTTTCCAGCGCTTCCCACTCTACGCTCGCGGTAGCGCTTTGAGACATTTTAAGCGTTCATTCGCTCTAGTAAACTGATAAGTAGCGGCTAGTTTAGCGCGAGTGTGGAACCAAACAATGCTTTAGTTACGCCCATTCCCACAGTCCGTAGTATCGCCACTATAAATATATAATTTTTTTTCGTCGGAAATCTCTTCGAAGATTCCACACAAACTTGTATATGTGCCTATATGGGCCAATGAGGCATCCTAGTAAATAAAGCTTGATGATATATCTGCAATAGTAAAGACGACACATCAAATCAAATTAAAATTTTATTTCATCTCTCAACAAAGAGAGAAAAGGGGGTGGCGGGAGAAAGCTGCATTACTGCAGCTTGACTAAGCACTGCCCCATATGGTACAATTCGACAGTGTGCAGCAGTAATACAGGTACATAAGTCTAGGCACTTTACAGAAAATGTGAAGGAAAAAAGAAATAGTAACATAGATGTACAGGCAGTAAATTGTTTTTTTTTTTGTAGCTCAAGAAGAATGAAGAAACGGTATCAGAGAGGTACATACGAAATAATTTCAGAAAATAAGCTATATATATATATATATACGATAATCAAATACAAGTACAAGAATCACACAGCGGGATTTTGCGAAAGGAAACAAGTGAAAAAGGAACGAGGAGATATAGTATCCGGGGTTTAATCCACTTGTAGTTAGGGTTAGTAGATCAGCAATGTGGTAGGATACAGATTGCTGTCCATAATTAGTGCGACAAGAGCGTGTAGCACGACAAAAGTGCTGGCGTAAGGTCCATTTAGGCGCGAAGTGTCGTTAATTCTTCATTGAGAATCTCTTCTGCCGCGGTATCTCACGCCGTGGAAATTTACTGTGACCCGCCGTTTCTACTTCCGCGTCGCCAACTGCGTATGTAATCTGCTGCTGATACGCTCCTCCTCTCATGCTGTGCACTCTCCACTTCTCCTTGCAGGCGATATCAAGAGCGGCGACTGTTTTATGTCCTGCTGTTCTCTCATTTCCCCTCGGCTCATTCTGTTGTTGTTTGTAGCAGTACTGAGTAATGCATTCCTGGACGTCGAGCTTCGAGCGGAGCATGCGGAAGGTTTCAAATGCGCCCTGAAACGCTTGTCATGACTGACAGCAATACCGTTTAAGGGCGTTGCGCGTTAACGACGCTATTTCCGTCAGTTTTCTTCCCCATCCCCTTTTCGTCCCTGTTTCCGTTACGAAGTGTCCTATTCCGTTTACTGGGTTATCGTTTCACTGTGTGATTCCCCGCCGCATTGTCCCGAGTAACTTCCTTCCAGGAAGAGCAGTGTACCGTGGAGACACTTTAAAAGCGGCAGCGCTAGCCACAGTGTTTTGTCCACGCGTCTTCTCTCTTCTTCCTGTGTGTGTGGGCACAATTCGTTTACAGCACTGCCGAAGGTACGAGGCATGCACACGTACGCGTAATATCTTGCGCAGCGGAATATAGTTCCGGACGTAACTGTCTGATTTTCGGGGGGATCAGATGTTTTTAGTTTGGTTGGTACATGATACGTTACAGTGATACGTGACATATGTTGGGATTTTTGCCTCATGCACGTTTTTCTAACGGTGGTCCGCGATCTTTTCAACATTTTGTCGCAGAGTATAGTGTGCAGAAGCCGCAGAACTTTCTATTTTCTTTCACTACATTTTTTTTTTTTTTTGTCGTAGGCTAGGGAAAAAGATGCTGAGCGGAGCAGAGGCAGGCGGGGCAAATTCGGCATTGGCAATAAATATTCACCTCACGCATATAGTGCTGTAAATAACTGTCCTTCGATTTGGTATCATTTTTCGTATTGGCCTATCCTAAACCTGGTTACATCGTCCATTCCATTCAAGCTGTGGCCGTTTAGTACTTGGACCTCATTTGAAGCCTTTTGCGAGCACTGTGAGTCACGTTTCTCGCTGCTCCACTCTTTCATCCATCCAACAAGTGTACTTTGAGGCGAGCATAGGGCGGGCACTTTCATTTGTCAAATGGCCACCGCGCCGGTCTCCTGCACTCTCCGTCTGCCTCGTCCACCTTGAGTTTAGTTTTTTTTCCTCACGCTCGCTGCACGTGGATGCTGCAACTGTCGCTGCGCCTCGCGGGGTGTACCACTTGATCCGGCCGCTGCCGGCTCCTTGCCAAGTCTGACGTGACGCAGTCATCCGCTGACGTCACTCGCCGCCGTCGCCTATCGCTGCGTCGCCGCGACCCCAATGGCATCCCCCTCCAAACAACCCGCACGCTATCCAGCGGGTCACGTTCGCGTGCCCACGTGCACGCAAGCACGATTCCGCTCTTGTTTATGTCTCGCCCCTCTCCCCCACTACGTCGTGTGTTTTCACATCACTCTCGGCAGCGTCCTGCTTTGTTCGTTTACGACTGTTTTGGCGCAGAGAGTGCTTCCAGCCTGTTTTTCACCAACTAGCCTGGTCGCATACCTTACTACAGTTTTCCAAGCGATATTGAATTGTACTATCATCTTTGTGAAGCTGTTTCTTCGGCGACAGCTGTTATACTTCCCGGCATCTCTCTTTTTTCTCTCAACCCCCTTCCTCACCACCCGCCCCCTTACGAGATGTTTATTTATTTATTTATTTATTTATTTATTTATTTATTTATTTATTTATTTATTTATCTGTACATACTGCAGCGCAATAAGCGCTATAGCAGGAGTGGATTAACAGAGAAAAATTATACAGAGGAAAGTACAATACAACGATGAGTGTGATTTGCTAGGACCATTCATCGTGGATGGCAGATACAAAACTTTGGGGTGAGCATGGGCGAATAGAACCATGTAACGAATTGCAGACTTCTATGGAACGAGGGGAAAAACTGAATTTAAACATATTAGTGCGTGCAAAGTAGGGCATGAAGTTCAAGTTGTGATGTCGTCTCGTCGATGACCCTGGCGCGAGGCTAGTATAGTTTTTTGAAAGTCTAACGGAGGAATTGACGATGCTGTGCAAGAAATCTAACGATGCTATGCGGCGACGTGAATATTCTGTCGATTTTGACCGTTGCATCTGCTGTTAAACTATATGTGTTTGTGTGGTGCTCTTTTGAATGAAAGAATCGGCGAAACCCTCCCCATGTGTTGTACTGATCTTTTTTCCTCGCTTCTATGCGGAAAGAATCTTCAGTCGATGGTCGATTCCGTGCACGATCGCAACGATCACCTGCAAATAAGAAGACGTCCTTTCAAATTCATGAGCGACAGTTGCAATACCGCGCTCTCGGTTGGCCACCTGAATGTTCATTTCAAAACAAACGTTGGGCTGAAACGAAAGTGTACATCAAAAAAGAAGGCGGGAAAGCGGCCCCGTATCACCGAATAGAAGTTCTCCTGGACGACTTTCTGTTGTTTCCGGTTAGATCACCTACAGGATTGTCAAATCGTGGAAGCATGAGCCTGGCGCCATCCGGCGAGAGTTGACTTCCCTACCCCTCTTTCTCATTCGTTTTTTGGGGACAGGTTCTTCGCCGCGCTTATTTTTGGCATCGGAAGCAAACCTTCTCGAACCCATAGGCACGTGCGCCGGTTTCCTCTCACCGCTCCTATTTGTGTTAGTGAATGTGAAATCGGGCGCCGCCGTCGCAGTACAGGAAGAGATCATGACGTCAGCAGGTGCTTGCTTATTTTTGGTACGTGACGTAGTGGGTTTCCTGATGGAAATTTCAAAATTCACGCCAATTTTTTCACGCCGGGTTTTAACGGACGCTGCGGAGGCTTCTTATGATATAAAATATGTCCGGGTGGCATTCAGCTGACCTGATCAGTTCATATAGTTTGGGTCTAGGTTAACTGTTGACGTGCAGATAAAGGGCAGCGGTGTCCTTGTTTTGTCTCTCGTCCGCCATTTTTCTGCAGTTCAACTGCTAAGCTCGATTCGGGAACTTGCTGTGAGCACCACTTCATATTACTGTGTAGCTGCCTGTCATTTGCTCTCCGTCAGAGATGACTATTGGGTTCATGAATGTGCAGTAATTACGGTTGATCGTGGTGACAGTGACATTAGGAGGAGGTCAGGTGAGGTATTCTGTAAGAGTCCACCTAGTGGACATGTCCATTTCGTCTGCTGTTGGAAGTTCTGATTGGCTGTGGTGGGCTGCGCATGCACAGCACCCAGGCGCCACAGCCAATCCGCACTTCATCAGCAGACGAAATGTCCACTAGGTGGACTCTTACAGAGTACCTCCCCTGATCTGCAGGAGTGACGAATGCGCGTTCGAATAACCGAGATCGCTACGAGACAGCGTGCGTTCGTCTGCTAATTTCAGACTAAAACCTTGTTGCATTTCACACAGTAGTGTACGGCTTAATTACTACCTTCGAGACGGTTGTGCGATCTTCGGGCGTGGAGTGTATGTCCTTTGAGCTTTCACCCCAGCAGCTTGAAGGTGGTTCCAGATTTAAAAAAAAAAGGCGACATTATTTTTTTTTTTTTAAGCGCCAGTTCCTTCATGTGTGCAACATCCTCTCGCTGAACAGAAGCGGTCGCAAGAGTAATCGCGTAGGCACAGAGGCAGTTTTCCGTTCGCTGCGTGCACACACATAAACAGGCTATGACGGCTTGTTAGATATGGAGCTGTTTCCTGCGATTACTTCGAGTTCCCCAGACCACATCGGATGGCAGCACAGCTAATTGAGGAATGCAGAAGCAGGAAAGTGCATTCCAGAGAAGCGGCCGAGCAAACAAGTTTAAGGCAACAAGTTCACGTGCCAACAAGTTCGTGCGTCGCCGGGATTAGAAGGGGGCCTCGTACAATGGAGCTCAATCGTCCCCCTTCGGCTTTGAAGAAGGCATCTGCTACCGCTGCGGAGCCGAGCCACCGGGTGCAGGTGGGCCCTTGTGCAATGAAGCATGAGCGCCCCCCCCCTCCTTCTCCAGCCTAGAAGAAGTGGATTGCCAGTCTGCGAGGCAAGACCGCAGAGAGCCGCCAGGTGCGACACCGCGACACGGGCGCCTACCATTGGCTGAAAGTGGCGTCATCGGAGCGGACTCTCCCATTGGTGAAACATGACGTGACTTACAGTGCTCGAAGGGTTTATAAGAAGCCTTCCAGAGAGACCTGAGCATTCTGGGACATGCCCTGATTCCCTGATTCACCTCTCTCGAACTTCTTGCCGCGGGCCGCAGCGTCCGAGTTGCTGCCGGCCCGTAATGACAGTACGACTGTTACTTGTCGCTCACCTCCTTGTACCTAATGTAGAATAAATACTCCCAAGTTTTGGTTTTTCATCCCGACGTCCCGTCCTCCAACCCCTACATCTGGTGGCAGCGGTGGGATCGCCTCCGAATGCATCAGCTGGTGGCAGCGCTACGGATCAACCTTCGTCGAGAAAGATCCTAAGGAACCGGGGAGAGCGAAGAAGAGAGAGCCTTCGTCGAAAGAGGTCCGAAGAAACTGGGAGTAGCGAAGAAGGAGCGAGCCTTCGACCCAGGGAGTCCGGAGGAGCCGGGAACAGCGGACAAATGAACCGGATGGCAGAGTGCTGCAACCGTAAGTGAGCGCGTGGTTTTTTTTCCTTATGATTCGCCAGACTCAAAGGTTGTGTGTTCAATTTTGATAGTTCTGGGAATCGGGAGTTTGTTGCATTGTGTGTTTGCACAAATTAATTAAGGAAAACAGTTTTAACCACCTGTCGGGGCAGCTGCCATGGATCTTAGAAGGTTGACGAGGTTAGATTTGTTGTTGGTGTGCGACGATTTGGGAGTTGAGGCGGACGAACGGATGAAAACGCCAGCTATCATAAAGGCGATTAACGATAGTGGCAATGATGAGAAAAGCATTAAGCTTGCTTGGGAGGTGATACAGGAGCCACGGGAGCGTGCGCGTCGTGTACGTTTGCGAGAGCGTCGTGAGCTTAGGAGTGAGCGTCAGCGTGAAGAACGCGAGAATGAACGGAAGCATGAGCTTCAAGAACTTACTCTTAGGTGTGAGCGTCACGGACGTGAGAATGAACGCGAACGCGAGTATCAGGAACGTAAGCATGAGCGTGAGCAAAAGTATGAGAGAGAGAAGGCAGCACTGATCAAAGAGATACAGTATTGTGATCAGTTATTGGCACAGAGACAACGGCTGTCTGAGAATTCTGTAGGAAGTACAGAGCGAAAGAATGAGGAAGCATCTAGCAGATTTTCGCCAGAAGCCGACGAAAAGTGTAGTGCCTGTGAGATTAGCTGCAGAGTCATAATTGAAGGGAAAGGGCTAGCTGCTAACGATGCCTTAGTGGCAACAGAGGCCGTTAAAGGCCGTAGTGAGAGCGACGAGGTGCTGTGCCAACAGATGACTGTGGAGACAGCTAGGCCAGCTGCGAACAAATTGGCACAGTTACCGCGTGTGTGCGTCGCTAGTAAGGTTAGCGAGGTTGCTAGCGAGGAAAAGGGTACTGTTGACGCGACAGACGCCAGCACCCATGTAGAGCCAGATCTGCGTGCAGAAGTGAAGTGCGAACTGGACGATGCAGTTGAGAGTAGTTCTCGGGATGGCGAGCTCCGTAGCTCACGAGAGAACAACTGCATTGTTCAGGGATCGGTGCGGCTCTCCGCCAGTCTAGATGGCCTAGATAGGAATGGTTCAGTTATTAATCATTCGGACTGTGCGCGTGAGACAGCGATCGATACCGACGGGCTGTGTGCCGATGCACAGCTTGAGCTGGGCAATGTAGTAGAGGGCAGTTCGCAAGAGTGCGAGTTGTCTTACTCGAGTAAAGCCTGCTGCATTGTGCCAGAGTCGGTTGAGCTGTCCGCCAGTCGAGGCAGAGCGAGTGTTGATTTAAGTGAGAATCACTCAGACTGTGCGGGTAAGAGACCGATCCGGGCCGACGAAATGTGTACCGGCCAGCACGAGGCACGAGAAGGCGACATGAAGGCGAGTGCAAAGAGAAAGCGCCGTAAAAAGAAGCGCGGTAAAGACCGAAAGTCGGTAATTAATGTAGCGCCGCCAAAGATGGCGGGAAACCCAAAAGGGCAGGGCGCGAGGAAAAAGATGCGGTCGTCTCGGACGATGTTGACGCATCCAAAACGTTCAAGCCACCGGTCAAAGGGGGACCGCGAAGAATGTTCTGCACGGACGCGGACAAAGGGCACGGGGCAGTTAACCTCCTCGTCGTTCCGTAGTTCTTTTCACAGCTCAGCGTGCAGTTCGAAGAAACGCAAGGTGGCAGGACGAGACCAGGTGGGGAGTAGCGACGCGGTCAATCGAGTTCGTGTTGAAAGCAGGGCGCGGGGACGCAAATTGGCAGGAGACCGTAACGTCTTGGGGGAGCTGATAGTGAATCAGCCCTTTTGTTGTCTCTCGGCGGCCAGAGTAGCTTTCAGACCACGCCCACCCCGGGTACGACTCAAAGTATGAGTCAGACCTAAGCGTTTGGAATGAGAGAGCTTCCGTAGTAGGAAAACGTGTTGTTTTGTATTTTATTTTGAGCATCGGAAAGTTTTCGCGAATTGAGACTAGGATTTCTTTCACTGTGTAAGGTTTGAGCTTTGTTTGTTTTGGTTTGAGAAGCTCGAGATTTGAAAGATGCGTTTTAAGTAAACATATAGTCTCGCGAGATGCTCATTAATAAGTAAATAGGCTTTCTTTTTGTAAGTGTGAGTAACCTAAAGGTCAAGGTTATCGTTGAGAGGCCTATCGTAAAGCGCGTGTGTTATTTAACCTTTTTTCTTTTTAAGTGTTTTTGAATTTTCTAAGGTTAAGCGCGTAGATTTTCAGTGAGTGCATGATTTGCACGGAGAAGCGTTCTTAGTTCCATTAGCGCATGTCCTGTGTGGACGGAAGGAAGCAGATTTATGACTGGGTTGCTAGTGTGTGTGGAGGGCAGCCGTATTCTGACTTCTCTGATAAGTACGCGTGGAACGAGTTATTAAAAGACGCATTAGTTTAAGGGTTCTGCGGAGTGTGTAAGTCCCGCGAGTTTAATTGTTCGTTTAAGTCACGTGTCCTAGAGGGACTAAAGGAAGAAACGTGAGTAAGCGTAATGAAGAGTTTGCCTATGACACAAGTATGCGTTCTGAATAGTGACCACAAGGCTAGCGCGCTTGTGATTACGTGCTTGTGAGGTTGACCAGATTGTTCAGTGGCACCAATACGTGCGATAAGTACGCCACTGCGATAGATTGGAAACATGCTGTTCGTGTGGTTAGGCCACTTAAGTTATGTTCGGCTGTTTTCATTTGTTGTTTGCATCGTCAACGACCCTTTTGTTTTGCAACAACAATAGTACTCTGGTCTTGTCGGCAATCGAGGAGAAATGGATAGCTGTTTGGAGGGGTGGTTGGAACTGTTTGGTCAAAATTGGGGGAACTAAAAGATCAGGGTTGATTTTGATTCAGTAATAGCCTGGCGAGTCAGGGGTGAAGAGCCTGCGCTTACGCGTGGTGCAGCGCTGTGTTGTTTGGTTTGTTTGACGTATGTTCTCCAGGGTCCAGGATCCCGAGGGTTGTCAAACGAGGCTCGACCCCAGTACCCTGCAGCTTCTTTCAGCGTTCCTCATGGCCAGCGAATTGAGTTCACCGGCCATTCAGAACAACCGGGGCGAGGACGAGCTGTTAGATATGGAGCTGTTTCCTGCGATTACTTCGAGTTCCCCAGACCACATCGGATGGCAGCACAGCTAATTGAGGAATGCAGAAGCAGGAAAGTGCATTCCAGAGAAGCGGCCGAGCAAACAAGTTTAAGGCAACAAGTTCACGTGCCAACA
Source organism: Dermacentor albipictus (assembly GCF_038994185.2). NCBI lineage: Eukaryota > Metazoa > Arthropoda > Arachnida > Ixodida > Ixodidae > Dermacentor > Dermacentor albipictus. The sequence goes on from NC_091824.1 coordinate 148,304,977, forward strand.
AGTTCGTGCGTCGCCGGGATTAGAAGGGGGCCTCGTACAATGGAGCTCAATCGTCCCCCTTCGGCTTTGAAGAAGGCATCTGCTACCGCTGCGGAGCCGAGCCACCGGGTGCAGGTGGGCCCTTGTGCAATGAAGCATGAGCGCCCCCCCTCCTTCTCCAGCCTAGAAGAAGTGGATTGCCAGTCTGCGAGGCAAGACCGCAGAGAGCCGCCAGGTGCGACACCGCGACACGGGCGCCTACCATTGGCTGAAAGTGGCGTCATCGGAGCGGACTCTCCCATTGGTGAAACATGACGTGACTTACAGTGCTCGAAGGGTTTATAAGAAGCCTTCCAGAGAGACCTGAGCATTCTGGGACATGCCCTGATTCACCTCTCTCGAACTTCTTGCCGCGGGCCGCAGCGTCCGAGTTGCTGCCGGCCCGTAATGACAGTACGACTGTTACTTGTCGCTCACCTCCTTGTACCTAATGTAGAATAAATACTCCCAAGTTTTGGTTTTTCATCCCGACGTCCCGTCCTCCAACCCCTACAGGCTGGACTGGACAGAGAGCGTTTGGTATAATAGGTTTGGTGTCATCCTCGGCCGGATAAGTGTACAGCAGCAGTGTTCATGCCAGCTCAGCGTTGTCATCTTATCGACTCCGGAAGATCAGATGACACAGGTACTGTCAGCGTGCAGTCCCTTACAAAAATCATTGCAGACTTGCTGCAGAAATTCTGCATACCCCGAGTCACCCGGGATGCAGAATATCTGAAGACACGAACTATAATGCCACAAGTACCTAGAAACGAGAGAGAGAGAGAGAGAGAGAGAGAGAGAAAAGGTTGAAGAGCGAGCGACACGATATCGAGACGGCCAACCTCGTTTTCCAGAGGCCTGCTTAGTTGGAGCAGGCGTTAACCGGGGAGCGGAACGGAAACTGCCGCCTCCGTCGCCGCGCGGACACGTTCAGCACGCAGTGACTGTGCGAAAAAGCAAAGAACGAAACGGTTTGTTAAAAAAACTTCCCGGCAGTTTCCTTTTGTTGTTGCTGTTTTTGCGTCGTGTTTCGGTGTGTCATACCGAGAAGTGAACCGTTAAACCAAGGCCGCCGTCATTTCTGTCACATTCCTGTCCTCCTTACCCGCTTCCTTGCGCGCATGCTCGCCTTGGGCGCCTGCCAGAATGGCGACAGTTTGGCAGTGTCCCACTCACGCCTATTCGTGTTTCCTGCCGGGAGATGTCAATCCATTGCTGGCACGCTTTGGCAAGAGTACCGCTTACTTGCTGTTTTACACACTTCTTCGCAAGATTTTAACAAAGAATGGTGATTATGAGAACAACTGGGAATAGTTACGTATACACTCTTAAACAAAATTACACCCTTTGGGTCGTATCTTGCCACACTACGATAATCATCATCTGTCTCGTCCGGATTTCCTTTAACGCTGCGAGCCCGGTACTTCCAAGTCGCGAACGGCATGCGCGTTATCAGCATGACAAAGTATTCTCGACAGGAAAGTAGCGAGCGCAGCGTTTTCAAGAAAGGAAACGCAAGCAAGACATATGACAATTATTGTTCTGTGGCAAATATACACCCCAAAAGGTGTACTTTTGCTTAAGAGTGTAGTCCAGCTTCGCCGCGTGGCTTTGCGCCGGCGGCATTCGGTGTAATTGCAGACTGGTACACTCTTTTAGGCAAGGTTACACCCTTTGGGGTGCATCTCTGCCACACAACGATAATCGCCATCTGCATTCACTCTTAAAGCGGTTGCACCCTTTGGGGTGTATATTTGTCCCACAACAATAATCGTCATCTGCATTGCTTGCGTTTCCTTTCTCGAAAACTCGGCGCTCGCTACTTTCCTGTCGAGAATGCTGCGTCATACTGATAACGCGCATGCCGTTCGTGACTGGGAAGTACCGGGCTCGCTGCGTTAAAGAAAGGAAACGCGGGCAGGACAGATGACGATTATTGTTGAGGGACAAGATAAGCCCCACCCGCCGTGGTTGCTCAGTGGCTCATATATTCATATAGTTGTAGTTACGCCGTATCTCGGTCGCTTCACTGTCTTCTTTCTGCGGCGGTTATCCAGAGGAAGCTCAATAAACGTTGCAGCTACAACAGAAACAGCGCGACTTCATCACTTTCACGAAAATGTCGAAGTCTCTGTCTAAACAGACTGGTGCAGGTTGAGGCATTTCTTCACTTTGCCTCTCTCACTTCCTGTCCTGTCTAAACAGACTGCAGTATTAGGGCATGCGACGAATTTTGAGAAAATAGATTATATGCTGATGTAATCACTGATTTATCGTCCCCGTCTACCGCGATCGCTTTGCTGTTCGAGTAGTAGTATACTGTGCAGAACAACAAAAGGTCCGACCGTGTTTTCGTAGGCGCTTTAATCTCTGTTATCGAGGGTATCTCCCGAGCACTAAGAATTCGCTGGAAATCCTATGGAATGGCGTGGAACACCGGGCTCCCGACCGCATTGTCAACATCCATCCGTTGCTTGCGGCGTCGTGACGTCAGGACGTCGCGGACACGGCGTTTGGCCCGTCGCCATGGCAGCCGCGGTGTAGTCGGGCGTTCGCGAAACCGACTCGTGCGCATGTGGGCCAAGCTCCCTCACCCCCCCGCCGTTCCCTCGCCTGTCTGCTTTCTCCAAAACTCAGCACATCGCTCTTCCTTGCGAGGCGCGCGTCGTCGATCAATAAACGGTAGCCGTGCTGTCCGTGCTGCCCTGCTCAAGATGTACTTGTTCGGAGGAGCTCTGGCGACCGCTGGGACTGTGGGAGGAACGCGCGGGTGTTTGGCTCCGATATGAAGTTTTCTTTTTCTGTCTCGCGCGTGCGGTCTACGCGACTCTCCACACGTCTCGGTAGTTGCGCGTTTGTGCCTATTTTCTTTCTTCAAACGCATATCTTCTGCGTGTCCGTGTTCAGTGGTATCTCGTGTTGGTAGCATTCTGTCACTGCAATGTTGACGGAAGAGCTTAACACAACCCGGCGCGGTTGCTTAGTGACTATAGTGTTGGGCTGCTAAGCACGAGGTCGCGGGATCGAATCCTGGCCACGGCGGCCGCATTTCGATGGGGGCGAAATGCAAATCAGCCGTGTACTTCGATTTAGGTGCATGTTAAAGAACCCCAGGTGATCAAAATTTCCGAAGTCCCCCTATGCGGCGTGCCTCATCAGATCGCGGCTTTGGCACGTAAAACCCCATAATTTAATGTTTTTGTTGAAGAGCTTAATATAGTCACACTTAAACGCTCCCTTTTGTTGGTTTCTTTTCTCCGTTTCTAGTTTTATACTATAGCCAGTCCCGTTTGCTGCCTGCGAAATGCTTTGCGAATGTGTTGTCGAGCGTGGTTAGCAACACAACCAAACTCCGTTTGCCGTTTCATAGCGATGTACGCAATAATGTGAAACTATTCCACTCGGTTTTTATTCTAAATAAGGAGCAGTCGCTCAAAAGTTCAACCGTTATCAAGATGTCTGGTCGAGTATACTTGCAGTGGCCTTTTCGAAGTACCTGCCGCTAGAAACCCTTGACTATTGTGTTGCTGTCTAGACTCAACTTGAAGCCAGTCAGAACAGTAGTAATTAACCCAGTGACAACAATCACGTCCTATGGCTATCCTGTGGACATCCGCTGCCAAAACATGAATACTCATAGGAATGTGTCGAATACATCCTGCGGACGTGTCTCACGAGGAAACTCAAATAAAAAGCCTCAATTGGAGGACAAATGTCTATGTGTATGTAAAAAAAGGTCCATGTGGGATAACCTTGGAACATCCATATGCGTTTCTGATATCAGAAACTGGATGTCTGGCGCATGTCCTATTTCTCTGAGAGAGCATGTACATCGGGACGTGATTCGGATGTCCTATGGACGGATTGTTTTCACCAGGAATCTTGTTGAACGGGTAGAATATATTTTGTGTACCTCTTGTGAAGATGCGCAGCATAAACCCACAATTGTATACATCTTGTGTGCTGCGAGCGGCCGTCATCACACAGTGTGAGAATCACTGACGACCCGCATAAACACCGAACCGAACGCAAGGCGAAACCGGACTGTAATCAGCGGCGGTAACCTACGGCTCCCGTTATCAATGTGCCATAGTGTGCGCGATATAACCACGCTTGCCGCTGCAGCTGCCTTGATAAACAGTTCTTTCGCTCTGAGATACAGCTGGGGGGAAAACGCTGAATGTTATCAGTCCGGTCAGTGCTCTACAACTGTTTTCTCAACAGCCGCGCGGTTGTGGAATGCGCGTAGTCACGGTAGGGTTGACCTCATTCCGTATAACGCTGACTAGCTGGAGCCTTCGTCAAAAGAACATGATTCACCGGAAGTATAACAGCTGGGTCCTTGGCACACACATTAGTCGACCACCTGTAGCGTCTGCACTGCTCAATATCCCTCGAGCGAACTCGTGTCCCTCCAGTGCTGTTATTCTAGCTCCAAAAGTTACAAGACGGTGCCGTTGTTCGCAACACTCTTGCTTGTTGGCCGACTGACTCTGAATCGGCAAGTTTCATTGCTAGCGAAAAGATGTGTGCGAAGTTTGCGTTTCGAAGTAACAAAGCCTTCCAATTTCGATTGGTTCGGCAATATTGACGATTACCTCACCATTGGATCGACTTCTCGGTTTCGAGGAAGACGTTATAGTCTGCGCTCTGGAAATACTCTAAACGCTACTCTGGAGCGTCAGACCAAGGTCCCACGGGACACACAACTAACGATCTGGTCTCGCCTAGTTTCTTACATACTCAACATTCAAGGGCTCACGCCACGCACCTTACTCCCAGCACCTTCGAAATCACCGGTTGTATACATAGAATGGCGATGCGGACAGGCGCATCGCCATCAATAACCGTTTTGTTGTTCTTCTAACAGCAAAGTGTACTTTCTTCGGTATGGAAGCCTCAACAACATACACTTAAAATAGTTTCACCCTTTGGGGTATCTGTTTATCCCACAACGATAATCGTCATCTGCCTTGCTCGCACTAGAAAGTATTTTAGTCAGTGGACTGAAGTTTTAGGTCGAGAAAGAGTCTTGCCGGGAAGCCGACTTACATATTTTTGTAAATTCTCCATATCATTTAGAGCTATTTATTTTGCTGTACGAAGCGTACTGCATGGTGGCCGCAGGTGTTCTGGCTTGCGCGAGTCGCTGAGCTTTTCACGCTGTGCGGCTCTGCTTGGGTTCAGGTTGGCGGATACGGTCACCCGAGTCTTGGCGGCAGGAGCGGCCTAAGGTCGTGCCGGTGCCTCGGCACTTGTCAACCAAGTTCTGCGGTTGCTTCGCAGAACACAACAATCTAATACAATTTTGGTGCAAGTTGTTTAAAAGAGCCTTTTAGCAATTCGAAAGGATATGGCGCCTATCATCCGTGGCCAATGAGGCTTTGCAAGCGTGTCAAAACAGCACCACGGAAGAACACGATTTGTCTACGGTAACTCAAATGATTGGCCAAGAACCCCTACGCCTAACGCTTAATAAGCTCAGCCATGCCTGCACACTCAATTGAGCTGCTTGATCAAAGCATAATATGATAGTTGAGTGTACTCGCGTCCAGAGATACGCTGTAGTTGTGTCTGCGTTGCTGGGAGTGACACTTCGCCAGCACAGTCACTGAGCGTGCCCGGCAGCGTAGAGCTTGTCCCCTTTACGGCGAATGGCAGTGCGTATCCGACCGTCTAATTTTGATATTGGTTTGAAACCACGCAGCAAAACTTGCGCCATTTGTTAGTTTCGAAACAAGCTTGAACATGCAATCACGTTGGCAGATCCGCGTGGGCAGCCAAGTAGCGTGGTCCGTCAGTGTCAGTTTTGACCGAAGGTGCCGCAAGAGGCGCTGACGATCGCCGCTCGGACGCGCCGCCTGGCCAGTGTCAGGACCGTTTACAATTAAGACGGGTCCAAGAAAAGTGACAGGGCAAACGCTACACATAGAAATGTTTATACGAGAGCGATTTGATGTACGGTTATTGCTTTAAATGTGAAACGACTGGCTCATGAACAAGTTCTGCTAAAGCCGTCATTTGTGTACAGCGGACACTTTTGTGTGTTCCTCTGCGTGTTCTTGTATGTAAACCATCTTGTGGGTAGCCATTCGTCCTGTCACCTTTCTTGTGTTTCACGCTACGGTTGTATTCGTTACTTCATGCTTGATTTTCAGCCTGGTGCCAACATATATAGCCATTCTTTGCGCTGGTCTTCCTCGACGCTGCCGCCATTCTGCCGTCACCTCCGCGCGGGAGCTCCGGATTAGGCCCCCTAAAAACAGCGACGTAGCCGCTTCGTGCTCAACTCCGTGCGATTGCTATTGCTTGTTTCGGCGTTCTCACAAACACTGGGCCGTTTTGCGAACTGATGCGATGTCACCGCTTGTCTGTCTGTTGCCGGAGGCAGCGCACTTGGCCGCGCGCAAACGCGAGTTCCCGAGCCGCTGGCAGCCCCGTTCAAGGTCGCGAAACGACACGCGGCGTCTAAGGGCGCCTCCACCTTCCCCTTCCTTCCCCTTCCTCCCCCTCTTCCTTTCAGGACGTCACAGAGCGATTAACATATCTGGGTCGGCTCCGCATGCCGTGCAACGTCCGCGCCACGTCTGATTTCGCGTTGCTCCAGGTAGCACCGCGTTAATCTGCTGCGCTGTTACACCGAGAATAATGCTGGTAATTGCGTTCTGCCGCAAGCGGTGTTACTAGACGAACAGGCCCGCGCGGCCGTTCGGTGGGTGTGCTTCGGACGCGGTACGTGCTCGGGAGCTCCGGTTTCCGCGTTGCCGAGCGCTAGAAGGTCAGTCAGGAGACTCGTCCGCCCCATGGTCTCGCACACCGCAGACGGCGCCGCAGAGCGATTACGGCCGCCGTCCATTTTACCCTTTCCTGGTGGCGTTGCAGCTACGCGCAAACACAGTTAGTGTAAACAGTCAGTGCAAGCATGATACTGCAGGCACAACCGCTACAAACACGGTCGGCAGCTATCGTGTGGGCTTCAGCAGCATGCCAGCACCTCTTCAGTGGTGCTGGGGTGCCGTTTAAACAATGAATATTGAAACTAGGAGTGTGCAAGTAGTAATTTTTGAAACTGAGTTGAATACGAATAAAACATCGAATGCTTCTTGAATAGTTCCATAATAGTAAAGTGCCATTCTCACCATTAATATAAAACATATTTTTTAGCCAGGAAAGTCTCTGAGCCAAGTAGCATGCCCCACTACTACTGGTGTTATATATCTACTATGGCCATCGGCATATAATTTAGCACACCTTTGCTCCAATTTGATGCTTCATTGCACACATTTGGCAGTTTAACACATTCAAGCACTATGAGAAAAATATTCATATTTACAAAAATTCAGTTAGTTATTTGAAAGTTTTGTATATTTTCGCACCTTTAGTTGGGTCCATGCAGTATCAAAAAGGCACATAAACCCCATGTCCAATAACCTCATACTATAAAACATATGGGATCCTACTAAAAATCCTATATGTTTCTAATGTAATATGGGATTATAATAAGTACAGGAGTTCGGGGCATATGATCTTTATTTATAGAGGTAGTTGCATATAACTGTTACCATGAGAGCAATTTTGCCCTTCAGTAATTTAATTATCCATCAAGGAAATGGTGTGAGAAACATGTTGAATTGATTGCCTTAGCAGTTACAGTTACACGTTCAAAGCCATGGAAACAGTTGAAGACAAATGGTGTCTCGCAGGTCAAAATAAACTGCATGCAGCAAATTTGCAATGACAAACTCGCAATGAATTATATATGCTACAAATGCAATTAAGCCTTTACGTTTTCATCCTGTGATTTGTAACGAGCAATATTATACCAGCTCTCTGCGAAGTGGTTATGACTGTCACAATCATGTGGCATTGCTGTCTCTCTCTCTCTCTCTTGTCATCACAGGTGAGAATGCCTGTGAAAAGACGTCATTTCTCTTCTTGCGCAAAGAACTGCCAGTGCGGTTGGCCAACATAATGAAGGAGATTCACCTGCTGCCAGAGAATCTGCTGAGCATGCCATCTGTGGAACTTGTGAGAAGCTGGTAAGTGCAGCAGGCTTTGGATAGCACCTGGGAGAGAATGTTTGTTTACTGTCTGCCTTTGCTTGATTTCACATCATCACTCATTTCTGGGTTATTGGGTGCAGGTAGCTCAGTATGGCAACAACAAGACATTGTTATAAAAGAAGAAACTGCAATATCAAAGCTAAGAAAGATGTTTTGCTTGATTTTTGATGCCAATGATTTGTCAGAATTAAGTAAGGCTTTGTGCTTGCCACGTGAAAAACATCTGGAGTAGACATGTCATCTGAGTATGATTACAGAGCCGCAAGTTATTGATAACCAAATGATTGAAAGAAAAATGTGATGTTTCATGCAGCAGTAGGGGCTGCAGCACTATTGAATGTGATTAGCCGTACATTCAATAACATTGCTTTATATGCAATATTCATGCGGACAGCAAGTCATACATACATACATACATACCTTCACTTGTCCCCATGCTCTTTCAGACAAATCTGGTTCACATAGGTACCTTTTTCATTTTTTTTTAAGATGAGGAGGTTAACTATTAGTAAGATCTTGATGAGGGCTAGTTGGTTCATACTTAGAACAGAGGTGAAACAGCGCGAAAAAGACGAGAACACTAGGAAACAAATACCACAGACAAGCACTGTCTGTGGTATTTGTTTATTTGTGTCCTTGTCTTTTTCGCGCTGTTTCACCTCAGTTCTAGGTTAACTATGTTCTTGAATATACAAAACATATATATTTTTTTTTCAAGCAATAAGTTGCCATTTATAGAAGGTGCCTATAAGAAAGCAGCTTGTCTCGTAGTCCACGCAATGGACATCATATTCAGCAAAGCTTTATATTGAAAACATGAAACACCATTGTGCTGAACATTCCTTTTCTTGTATGTTCCACTGGGGCCATATTTTCTAATTATTCATTTCATCTTACATTATTTTTGGCGTTTTGTCATTGGCTCAAGTATTGCTGCACTGCACTTATTGCTAGGGTCAGCTGCTCAGCCAGATGCATAATAAAGAGGGAATGAAAAATGAAATAAAACATTACAAAATATATGAGCGATCATCTGTCACATAACATGGATAATGAGCTAGGACGCTTGCTCATTTAGGCTCATGTTCAAGAAACGATGCATGTCTTCATTTTATTCCACTGCATAATGCAGGACGCATTTTGTCATAATGTTACACCTGATTGAGTAACCATTTTCAGCAGTGCTTGAAATTATTGAACAATGTTCTCAACATAGTGAACATATGACAGTGGAGTCAGTGTTTTGTAATAACCTATGTAGTATGCCCTTTGCTTGTCACTGACATCTTTCTTTGCAGGTATGAACGCAGTTTTGAGGAAATATTGGAATTTGAGAATGCTGGGAATGATGATCAGAAAGCCATGCTAAAGTAAGTTGTTAAAAAAAAAACACTTCACACACAGCATAGTGATTATTACAGCTTCACTAAATATTGGTAAATGTTCATTTAAAGAACAGTTTAACATTTAAAGAAAAAAAGAAACCATTAATCAGACTGTTTGTTTTTGGTAAATTGAGCATTTCCTCCAAGTGCATTAAAATTCTGATGCATTTAATGTCATTTTCATGTTCTTCAGTGTAAGCACAGTACACTGAGGAACACAATGGGGTAATCCTGTCTGCCATAATAATGTCTAGCTCTAGACTGATGTGAACTGAATGACCTGCAGTAATTGAGCTTTCTTCTTATACGAGTAAGCACAGTCTACAGTTATACAGATCACCTCATTAGTATTCTGATGTAGCCTCAACATTTCATCTACTAATTGTTCAAAAAATTTCACTAATATAAAGCATTTGCAGTTACCTGTTGAGTCTTAATGTTTTCACACAAAGACCGAGCTGTAACCAGTGCTCGAATATTGACTAGACATGTTCCGCAAGTGCAGGAAATGCTGTATTGGGTTGTCCCCGCTTAGAGGAAACACTTTATCAATATGCAGGGCTCATTTTGTCATGAAGGCATGTAGAGATTATTTCTTCTGTTAATAGGCTGTTAAGTCTTTCTCCCTGATGCGTAAAAATCAAGTTGCACTGTATTTAATTCTAGTAAGCTGTTTCCATTACAGTGGAAAACCCTTACATGTCTCATGAGAGCATATTGTGCCACTGACTCGAGATCATTCACACTGCTATGAATATACTAGAATACCCTAGCGATTCCTTGCTCATGAAAACAATTTAATTTTAACTGTAAGTGGTGACTGGGGCTGGTGCGGTCTTAAATTCCAAAATTATGCTGCATGTACAGTTACACAGAGTTAGACCAACAGTATGCTCTTCAGTCTCTCCCCACCTTTTTTTTTTTTTTGTAGACATAGGACTTGTTTACATTTGAGGATAGGTCACATGATGGTAATTACGTAGCACCATGTTTTCTAGTATGTGACAGAGGTGTTCTGTTTTTTTTTTTCTGAAGTAGCTTGTGATAGACTTACCCCCATATTCATAAATGCATCTTAACTTGAAGCTTACGCTTGACTTAATTTAAATGATTCCTGTCATGAATGCACCGAAAGAAATGCTATGAGCGTCTTGGGCACGTTCACACCAGGTGTCATTTATATAGAGTCAAGCATGGGCTTCAATTTAAGATGCATTTCTGAATGTGAGAGTTAAATGGACAAACATTTATTTTTGTGCCATATCTGCACTAGGGATTGTGTGGATCCACATGACAGCTACACACTAAAGCATGACTCTGTTGCTCATCCTTCAAAAATGTGCTGCCTTTTCTTGTACTTCACTTTATCACTTATGCTCCTTACATTGCTCCCAATTGCTGTGCAAACACTTGCCTCTTTGTATTTCTTGTTTAAGGTTTTGTGAGGCACTGATCAAGATTAGAAACCGCCATTCAAACGTCGTCCAGACCATGGCCCAGGGTGTCATAGAGCTGAAGGAGTCACATGAGCCGGACCCAAAAACAGAGCACAGTATACAGTACTTCCTGGACCGCTTCTACATGAACAGGATTTCGATCAGAATGCTCATAAACCAACACAGTAAGGCCCGCATCTACTTTTGATGTTGGACGCAGTTCACATTTTGCAACAGTAATTGATTGTTATTGCCGCACAACCAATAAACAGAAAACCCTACTGTGTCACATAAAATTTAGTTCTGAATTTACTTGCTACAAAAACATGCCAATGAATGAATGAATGAATGATCTGATGTCATAATTAAGATAATTTCTGTCTATTGTCATTATTATTAGGCATTCTGGAATGCATGAACACAAAAATATGCAATAGCGTAAGGAATTGCAGAAAAAGAATTGGTTCACGTGAAATATTGCTTAATAACAGATTGCTGCCAATTGACCTTTGCAGTAAACTTTAAAGGAACTGCCAAAGTAGCTTTGGCAAGGTGGCTTCTTATTACATAACAAAGCCGTGAAAAGGGTACAACCAAGATTGTATGCTTGCCCAGTGGGAAGAGACTAAAAGCTACATCAGCAAAGAGGCCATCATGATTGTATTTTATACAAAGAGGTAACAAAGCAAGTTAACAATAGTTGGCTACTATTAAATGACCTACAGATTATACTCGCCATAGTGATGGTGCCAGAGAGTTGAGAAGGGCTGAAAAACTGCAGCCAGTATAGAAACTGGCAGCAATTTGCAGACGATTCGTGCTCGATGCACACTTCATGGCAGACCATAAGCTACAGGTGAATATTGAGTGTGCTTCTTTCTTGCAAAGTTCATTTAGCAGTTTTAATGCGATTAGCATTCTTAGGAGAAGTTCGCCGAGTTTGCGGTATGTCTATCTATCTGTTTGTCCATGCCTAATCTCTTTCCTGCCAACTTGGGTCACTGGGTAGTCCCTGGTCTAATGGGTAGAGCACCGGGCTGCTGTGCTGAGGGAACCATGTTTGAAACCAGCCATTGGACCAACTTGGGCCTCTGAGTATGTGACACTGGGTATGTGTCGCTCTTCAATGAGCCTTTTTCACGCCAACTTGGGTCACTGGGTGTGTGCCGCATTTCACTTAACGCCTTCCAACACCAGCTTAGGTCATCGGTATGTGCCACTCTTCAATTAAAAAAAAAAATTATCTGGCGTTAGGTAGAATAGAACCGATATCATATATATTCCGACAATCTTGTCTGAATATATATATTGCGGGAATTTATAAGCTAGTCTTTGTCATCTGTACATGATCATCATCATGTGGGGTTCATATGGGGTTCTTCTTCATCATTGCTTGTGGGGCTGGCTCTCGAGTGTGATCCGTGCTGTGGGCGTGGTCGGTTCGCTGTATCTTTGACGTGGAATAAACGTTGTGATAACTGCTGCATCACAAGTGGTGGAGGTGCGGGGTATCTTCTGCAGCAAGCAAGTGAAATGGTGCATCATCTGCATGAAGTGAATAGGTCGTGTCAGTCATGTGAAAAACGCGTTGCCGGCAGCAGATGGAGGCGGAGGCCGTGGAAAGAAAATCCCATCCGAATATGAGCTGCTGGGCACATGAACTTAGCACTGCAAATTGTACGTAATGGAGAAGTCCATCGATGGAAATACGAGCAGTGCACATGGCGATAGGTCGAATGGCGGCCCCTTGAGCAGCGAGTAGTGTAATTTCATCATAGGGGGTCGTAACTTTCCGAAGTCGCGAACACAGTTCACGGTGAATAACTGGAACACTAGCACCAGTGTCTATCAAAGCTTCTACTTGCACTCCTTCTAGTACAACCAATATCGTATTGCACAGACGCGATGGAGGAATTTCTGTCCTGTCGTTTGATGCAGCTTTTCCTCCAAAAGCTGCATAATTCATTTTTCCGGACGACGCTCGGCGAATTGAGAAGCAGGTCTTAGTGGGGACGTAGAGCGGCGAAGGGGTGACGGCAAGCGGCGTCTTGCAGGACGGTACGTCTGAGCCGTCTCAGATGCTACAGGAAGCGATGGAAAGTGGCCGTGCAGTGGACCATAAGGACGGCGTTGGTCGTAGAAGCTCCCTAGACGTTGGAAAGTAGCTCTGGGCAAAAAGTCATCCGGTTCGTATACATTATATCCGTGACGCTCGTCTTGCTGGCGCTTGCGGCAAAAGCGTGCTATGTGGCCATGATAGCTGCAGTAGTAGCAGATGGGATGAGGAGGACGCCACTGCGGATAGCTGGTTTGGGTAGGTGCGCTGATAGTCATGGAAGCCATGTGGGCCGGTGTTGGTTTTGGAGGCATCGGTGGAACGATGACTGGAGCAACTGCGGCTACTTGTGCGTACGTTGGTGGGGCCCTACGGGTTAGAGGGTCTGTGTACGTTGCACCAGCCATGGATGCCAATTCCTCCTTGATGACGTTTCGCAGATTGGTAGCCGAGGCATGAGAAGGCATAGGCCCTGCGGCTAAGCCAAGATACTGTAGCTCTTCTCGGATTATTGCGCGTATCATTGCTCGTAACGTAGGGTTGTCGGCAGTAGTGTTGGCAGTGGTGCCTGGCTGCAACCGTACTGATTCGAGTTCGTCAAGGCGCTGGCAAGTAGTGACGATATCAGCGATGGTAGCGGGGTTCTTGATGGTTAAAGCATTGAAAGCAATAGCTCTGATGCCTTTGAGGGTGTGGCGAACCCTCTCTGATTCAGCCATGGCCGTGTTCACGCGTCGACAAAGAGCAAGCAGATCCTCAATGTACGACATATAAGATTCGAGTTGTTGCTTGCGAGTGTCAAGCGTCGTTTTTGCGAGGGCGGAACGCACAGCCGGTGTGCCGAAGATTTGGCGGAGCTGCTGTTTGAAAGCGCCCCAGTTCGTGAGATCAACCTCATGGTTGAAAAACCAAGTCTTCACTACTCCTGTCAGATAAAAGGCAACATGACATAGCTTGGACGCATCGTCCCAACAGTTAGCTGAACTCACTCGTTCGTAGTCGTCTAGCCAATCCTCGACGTCTTCACCGCGAAGCCCAGCAAACAGATGGGGACGCACTGGTGCCCACTGACAACCCAATACGGTGAGGCTGGGGTAGCCAAGGCCGAGGTGGTGGAAGTAGAAGTGCCTGTTGGCTCATCCTGCGACACGCTGGCGGACAGCTGGCACAGTCGGCAACCCGATCGAAGCTCCAGGAGGTTGAGCGGGGAGTCAGAGGACGGAGGACCGAAGAGCACACTCCACCACTTATGGTGCAGCAGTCATCACAACATTTATTCCGCGTCAAAGATGCGGCGAACCGACCACGCCCACAGCATGGATCACACTCGAGAGCCAGCCCCACAAGCGATGATGAAGAAGAACCCCATATGAACCCCAGATGATGATGATCATGTACAGATGACAAAGAATAGCTTATGGATTCCCACACTAATGTGGCATTACACATTAATGCACACATGTGCCATTTAAGAGCTTTGCAGTGGTTCTGCAAGCTGGCGCAGGGCATCCAGAGGGATGTGCAAGAAAGGAGCCCAGCTGCATACATGCCCTGTATGTGACGTGTTGCAGCAGTGGCAATACGGTGTGTTGCAACATTGCTTCAATGCTAATCGCATTAACGTCAACATTCATTGTGGGAAGGTTTCTGCCGCAATTTCTTGAATTTGTCTTTAGTTGTACAAACTGGCACTCAGCATTTCTTGCTTACTTTATTTATGTTGGGCCTAGGAATTCTCATGGCATTTTTTTTAGTGCTGTATGCTTGAGACGAATGCAGTGGTGAAAATGAAATGGTGACGTGAATCCTTATACATTTATTGAGGCTTTCATTTGGTTGGCACAGTCTTTCTGCGTGCAACAGTGCCTGTAGAGATTGAACATTCAGCTTTCCCTTTGTATAAGCAGAGTACTTCCCTTATTTATGTTTCTGGATCATTTTTCTCTTCAGCTTCCCTGTTTGGAAATGAGAACAACACTCATCCCCGAAATATTGGTTCCATCGACCGTAACTGCAATGTTGCAAGTATAGTTGAAGGCAAGTGTTTATTCTTGCAAGTGCTTGTGACTGAACTTGTAATAGTGTGGTACAAGTTTAGTCTACAACCCACTTGTACAACAGAGGCAATATATATTCAAACCTCAATATAACGAGCACGAGTGTAATGAAGTCAACATAAATGTTTCTCGTCAATGCAAGCATGTAATGAATATATATGAATATACATTGTAGAAGTAATTCTGTGTTGGATGCAATTTCATAATAACGATGTTTGACTGTATATGGCCGCTGCTTGTATAAGCTTGTTTGCATGCATATCAAGCTTGTTTACAGTTTGTAATTCTGGAAAAAAGTGTGAACTTGAATACTTGTAAACTTATGTACATTGTTTTTATCTTCCTCTATATTGAACTGATGGCCACTGCCACAGTCAGTTCTGGAAATAATTTATTTGTTGCGGTGAAGCTGAATGTTATTTCAAAATTTTCAGATGCATATGAGAATGCAAAGTTCCTATGCGACCAGTATTATCTTACATCTCCTGGCCTTGTAGTTGAACAGTGTGATGGTAAGTGTTCCACATAAGCTTTTCAATGTCTCCCTGTTGCTGTTTGTCACATTCCACTGTGTTCAAGCTTCACGTCCAGCACTGTGGCATTGTGAGCTGCTTTCCAAACTTCTATGTCATTGTGTTTTCTCTCCTTTTTTTTTTTTAGTGATAGCTCCGAACTCCACCATCTGCATAGACTACGTGCCGTCACATTTATATCACATGCTGTTCGAGCTTTTCAAGGTGAGCATTGTGGAAACATTGTTTTTGCAATAGCTCTTTTATACCTCGAAGTTTGTTTCTTTAGGTAAGTTTCTATTACTCGAACAGTTCAACGCTAGTTTATATAAACACGCAATCCTTGCTCGCCACAGAATTGTGAATATTTCTGAATCTTCTAATAGCCGGAGGTTCTTATAACAAGGTTGCTTTTGTCCCTCAAGCTCTCCCACAGACTGCACCTAATTTTGGACTGCAGCTCATTGGCTGGTTGCATTTCTCTTGATTACTCCACTGCATTCGATAAAGTGAACTAACAACTTTGCGCAATGAAAACTAAAGACACAAGAAAGGTGGACAAAGACGAGTGCTACTTACAACTGTTTATTGAAAGGATAGAACTGTACATATATGTCCTCTTGTTACGCATGTGTATATTGAGCAAAATAAGACCAGGCACATGCACATCAAAGGCGGTTGCGTAAGAAGTTAAATTCAGCATTAAGTAATGAGAGAGAAGGCTCGCTATTCGATAAAGTATGCCACAAACTACTCTTCTGTAATTTAAGCAAAATGAATTAAATGTAGACGTCCATCTTCTCATTTGGCTTGAGTATTTCCTGTCTAATTGTCTTTAATTTGTTGAGTGCAATTCTCTGTCACGTACCACAAGGCCAGTTTTAGGTAGGTCCCCTTCTATTCTTAATATATATATTAACATTCTCTTATTTGCCGATAATTATTGAATATTTAACAAAATTATTAGTAGTGATAACAATGCTAACGCTCTACAAAGTGATCGTGACACTATATCTAACTGGTTAATAAAGGTAAAATTAGACATCCACCCAGACGTAGCTGATTGCTACAAAGGAAACCCTAATGGGTTCCTCGAAAAGAAAAACCTCACAGTTGAAGAAAAATTTGTCCTGGTCCGGGACTCGAACCCGGGACCACTGCCTTTCCAAGGCAGCTGCTCTACCATCTGAGCTAACCATGCAACTAGCAGATGGCAGGGCGAAGCCGAATTCATCAACAACTCAAAGCAAAGGCAAGAGTTTGATGCAACAGTTCAGCGGAAACTTGCAAGGTGAAGAGAAGTATTTAATAAAGGGAAAATGAGACATCTACCCAGAAGTAGCTAATTGCTACAAAGGGTGGATGTCTCATTTCCATTTATTAATTACTTCTCTCCACCTTGCTGGTTTCCGCTGAACTATTACGTCATATATCTAACTGGTGTAACATGTGGCTTATAGAACTGAGCCCTAACAAGCGCACAGCTATGCTTGTAATGCGAACCACATCTGCCTCTTCCTGCTATCTTCTTAAAAATATGGTTCCAGAATCTCTTCCTTCCTACGGGTATCTTGGCATCCACATTATTTCAAACCTTAAATGGACACTGCATGTCAATATCACAGTTAACAATGCTAATTGCATGCTAGGCTATCACCGTCGTAATTTTACTTCTGCTCCTTCCTCTCAATTTGCTAATCTTCAAAACTTTCGTCAGGACAATGCATCTTCTATATGGGATCTTTCTTTACTACAACTGAACTTCTGGACTTAGGTGTTGAGGGCACTAGGTAATAAACAAATAAATTAATGAAAATGCCTTCATTATAGCCTATATTCATTATAAACATATATTTGTTACATACTGATATTGGCAAGAAATATTTTACATTTACTTCATTATATGTAATAAATCGTTAAATCAAAATTCAGCTAATTCCGGCATGTACTGCAAGAGCACTGAACAAGGAACACATAGTAGCATGGAAGACTGAGGTCACCCGCCCTGGTGGCTTAGCTGCAAGGGCACCGTGCTGCTAAGCACGAGGTCCTGGAATCAAATCCTGGCTGCGGCAGCTGCATTACGATAGTGATGAAAAGCAAAGAACACTCGTGTAGTGTGCATTGGGTGCACGTGAAAGAACCCCAGGTGGTCAAAAGCAATTCAGTCTCCTGCTATGGCGCGTCTCACAATGAGATCATGGTTTTGGCACATAAAACCCCGGAATTCGATTACTTTAAATAAGTGCTGAGGTCATCATGAAGAAACGTGTGATGCCAAACTTGACAGATGTGTAATTTTGCTACCTGTCCAACTAACCAGGGGCTCAACTTGTTTTTTGCTTTTATGTACACAGAACTCCATGAGAGCGGTAGTTGAGTACCACGGGACTGAGACCGAATCCAGCGACTTGCCTCCACTGAAAGTGCTCATTGCCCGAGGACGAGAAGACCTCACCATTAAGGTTTGTTGCACAGTCTGTGCTTAAAGATTTTGGAGGCCATGTTCGTGCTCTTGCTCCATCAGACATGCAGAGTGCCAGACATTTGATGAGAACTGGAGATATCTTCATCTTTGTAACAAAAGCTCTGCAGATGTGATTCTTCCATGCAAGATTTCAGTATTGATACCCTAAACTCTATCCTTTATCAGTGTAAAGCAGAACATGAGGTTGCATTTAAGAGGCTGCAGTAAGCGTACAACTACTGAATATAAGTCCTGCGCAAGTCTCAATGTTAACAAGAAGTTATTTGGTACCTATTGAAGCAAAGCTTAATTTCGTGGCCTCTGTCCCTAGGGCTTAGCATGGGTCAGTCGGCCAATCATTTGGCTGCTGGGTTTTTAGCCTTAATGGCTCAATGGGAAGGCTTTGACACTCGCACAGGTGAAGCATAGCGAGACTAGAGGCATGGTGCTGTGTGTTCGAAACCCATCATCAGACCTAATCTCCACCTAAAGCGACAGATGAATGGAACAAACTGCCTGATCCAATAGTTAGCAAGTGCAACTGAAGCTTACAACTTACCTTCACATACAGCCACCATATAGTACTAACCAGCAGTCCTACTCATTGCTTTGTGCTTATTCTTCACCTTTTTAATAGTTTCATTCAAGTTTAATGGTGCTTTTCTATATATAAGTATTTTCTTTTCTGTAACTGTGAAGGTCTGACTACACGGAGTATGAGATACGCATCTCGCTATGCATACAAATCTTTAAGCTCACATCCGTGCAATGAAGGACAACCAGTCGCATGATATTCTCGGAAAGAGACTGGCAGTTTTGAAAATATATAAATGATGTGCACACTTCATTGCGCTATGCACAGCTTATATGTAACTTTCTTATGCTACCTCATTCTATTTATTCTATTAATATTAGAGGTACACAGTGTTTTCAATTTAAGGAAAAATGAGGAAAATGAGCATAAGGAAAAATGAGTGACCTCTGCCAACTCTCCCAAGTATTCCGTAATGTTTACAAATTTGAACTTGTTCTACGATTTTATGAATGTTGCATCAAGTTCTATAAAAAAATAAATTCTGTGCACAGAACTACGATTTTATGAATGTTGCATCAAGTTTTATAAAAATTAATTGTATGCATGGAAAAGTGTTGTTCATCGATCTCCAACACTACCATTGGAAGTCTTGTGATCATGAAAAAACACCAGAGGAGTACGTTCTTCAAGGCAGTTGATAAAGCTTCTGAAGCAAGTGAAATTCACAACAGCAAGGTTGCTACAGAAGTCGCTATAATCTAAAAACAATGTGTTGCTTGTCAGTCTCCATTGTAGTAGTAGTAGTAGCAGTAGCAGTAGCAGTAGCAGTAGCAGCAGCAGCAGCAGCAGCAGCAGCAGTAGTAGTAGTAGTAGTAGTAGTAGTAGTAGTAGTAGTAGTAGTAGTAGTAGTAGTAGTAGTAGTAGTAGTAGTAGTAGTTTGTTCTAATTAGAACAATAAGGGAAAAGAAGGTAGGAAAAGAAGGACTACAGGCATTGTAACAGTGTCACTTCTCAGTAGACACCTGAACTGTCCCATGGCCATGTGAAAAATGCAGATGAAGAGAAAAGATAGGCATGAGAAAAGTTACAATAGAACAGGCATAGAGAAAATAGAAAAATAGTGCCAAGTTTGCTGCTTCTGTGCTGATTCTAGAGATAAATCTTTCGTAAAGTGTGAACGTGCATATTAAAAGACATATGCTCAGAACAAGCATGAAAGGATATGTGCTATCCTACACCTTCAATCGTGTCTGCAAGGTTTTTACGAATTTTAAAGGTTGCAGGGTGGCAGGTATGGTAAATTGGCAGTGCCTTTTATGCTGAGTGTTTTAGCAAAGCCTTTAATCCCTTCAGGAGCCAATCAGTCTTCTGTACATTGAAAATGAAGTTTCACCACATTTCTTGCATATTCAAAATCGTGAAAGCGTACAGCTTCATAATGGATTAATAATTTTTATATCTTCAGTAAGTTTTGTCAAGCTTACAATATGTGGTCTCCCTACGAGAGTTCTTTACAGGAACGTCAGACATGGAAACATCTAGTATGTCTTGTTTAGCGCATCTGTAAAGGATATCTCCAATCACTTGACAAAGATGCCTGAGGTAGAACATTGTGAAAAACAACAAATGAAGTGAACCCACCACACGATAGCACACTGACGCTGGAAGCAGGCACTCAGCCACCTACCTTCCGATTTGTTTTACTAAAACACTTTACTCGCAATATTAAAGTTTGCTGTACAGGTCCAATCAGCGGTGATTTAACAAAATAGTATTAGAGGGATTTTAAATATAATTATTGTCATCAGTGCTTTTGCTTTTGATGCAGTGCCTTGTGCAGAATCAATTCTGCGTATAGCGACTGAAGGGGTCAATCAAGCAATTCTTCGAAACGGGGCACCACAGTAAAAAAAAGGTTATCTTTTTGCATGCAGTGTCATACATACCACGTCCATCTCATAAAACAAACCACCCTCCTCAACAGCAGCGGACCAACCATACGCCGTTTCATAGATATGACGTGTTGCTAACGTGATGCTAAACTCAGCTTCCTTCTTATATTGCCACGCTTGGGCAATTGTTTTTTTTTCTTTCCTTTTTTTTAATGAACTGTTCTGCCTAGATGTGTACTGATATTCACGTATGCTGTATCGCCCAGCTGCCACGCTCTCAAATGAGAGTAGCAGTATTGTAAATAAGTAAATAAATAAATTCATTAATAAATATCAGGCAATTATGAAAGTAAGAAGTTTCTCTCACTGCTTGCATTTGTGACCGAAAAATAGTGCGTCACATATGAAAGCTAGATGTAGGTATGCATCATGTTATTCGATGTAAATCAAGTTTCATTAAATCTCGAGCATGGTGAAATTATTTCAAGGAAGGAAATGGAAATTAACCTATTTACCACCAAATGAACAGTGTGGCACATTTCTGTGACCAACAACCATGGTGTGCCCCTTTGTTTTGAACTGGAAACTTCAAAGTGCAGAAATATGTGATATAACCTCATGTCAGCATAATACATGGAGTAGCTATCCCATAAAAGGCATTGCAGATAAAAAACAACTGCACTGCAAAATGCAGTGAGACTTCTCTGACTACACTACTTGCGTAGCTTCCACAACATTGCCTGCTAATTATGGGATGCAATATATACTAGTAGGGTAGTATTGTTTGTTGTTGCTCCATTCTTTTTGCTCATTTTTGCACACAATCTCAAATGCTGTTAAATCTATACAAGTTTAGCTGTATTGTTTTGACCACTTGCTGCAATTCATATTTCCAGCTGAGTGACAAAGGTGGAGGCATCCCACGGTCTTGCATAGAGCTGTTGTTTCAGTACATGTACTCCACTGCTCCACAG
Organism: Dermacentor albipictus; assembly: GCF_038994185.2. Classification (NCBI taxonomy): domain Eukaryota; kingdom Metazoa; phylum Arthropoda; class Arachnida; order Ixodida; family Ixodidae; genus Dermacentor; species Dermacentor albipictus. Next base: position 148,326,375 of record NC_091824.1, read on the forward strand.
CCTTCAGCGTCTGGCCTCAACTCTGCACCCCTGGTAAGCATGGCTGAGTTGCAAACCAGTGTCACTTGTACAGCTTTTGTATATTTACACGGATGCTTCAGCTAAGTAAGCTCAAAGGCAAGTCCTAAACGCTTGAAAATAAATGAAAATTTTGATGCATGCTAGGAAAAAACTTGCGCTAGTTAGTGCTCGCTCCAGGATTATAACTAGCACTAAAGAGGCACAGAACCAAATGGAGAGAGGCTCAGGACACTAGTGTTGTGTCCTGCGTGTTTCACCAATCTGGTCGTGCATCTTTTCAGTAGTGTTAGTTAGTGCCTCAGTTCAGGTGATGCCATTACTGAAGGTACAGCCCTGCTACATTTGAAATAGAACTCCCAATATGTATTGGAATAAAGTGTAACCTCAATACAACAAATTAATGAATGTAATGAAGTAAATAATGTATGTTCCTCCCTGATATCAGTGAGTAACGGAAATATGCTTATAACAGATATTGGATATAACGAACACATTTTCATTTCTGATGCCACACTTTATCAAAGGTGGCTTGCTTGACTGTGCTTGCAACAGATGTTGAAGGGGCTCCAAGTAAGCTTGATACTTTGATACGTGTTAACATCACTAAAGGAGATGACACACAATCACGAAGAGGACACTGCTTGCACTGGACATAAACTGGCCTTGCTGCAAGAAAGAGCACATGTATTGCAAGTCTAACATTCACAGCAATAATTTGAAAGTGCATCACTTGCAGTCACCCATCATGCTCGCCCACCACGTATCCTCACACTCAAGCAATAAGGTTCTTTTTTCGAGATCCTGATAGGAGGAGTGCTGATGCAGTGCAAAAGGCAGCGAGGGACCTACACATGCAGGAACTAGGAGTATCTTAAAGCTGCAATCTTGTTGCCTATGCTAATGCTAGCCTGCCAGCTATGCATAAATATAGTCTCCATCTGACTTCTTCAAACTGTCTTCTACAGGCTCAAACAGCTTGACTCATATGGATAATTCCACATTTCAATAGAGACAAGGTGGGAGCTTGTTAGTTTTTCTAGTGCCATTACAAACAGGGAAAAAAGAAAGACTATGCAGGGGTTCAATGAGCAATGTTTTATATTCTTAGTTGCCTAATTGACACTGTTAATCAGAGGGGGAAGGAGGAAGGGGGGAAGCCTGAGGTTGTTCTTGTTTGTGCTCTATGGGAGAAACAGCAGGATCAGGTGGGAGCTGAAGTGTTCAAAACAGATGGAAGTTGTATTCCCGAAAGTGCAGTGTGGCAGATGTTATCAGTAGTAACAGGTGCTGTAGTAAGGGTTCTTGCATCTTATGTGAAAATAAATTAAAAATTATAATTAGCATATTCATTTTTATATATATATATATATATATATATATATATATATATATATATATATATATATATATATATATATATATATGTGTGTGTGTGTATGTGTGTATGTGTATGTGTGTATGTGTATGTATGTATACATACACATACACATACATACACATACATGTGTATGTGTGTGTATATATGTGTGTGTGTGTGTGTATGTATGTATGCATGTATGTATGTATATACTTTTGCTTAATGCATATGTAATTCACCAATTTTTTTTAATACTTTAAAGTATTACGATCTGTTAGGACATCCCTCTGCTATTTTCAGGGGTTAGACCAGGACTGGTGGCCTTGTGGCCATTGCATTAATCGAGCAGTGCTCTAACATGCACTAAGTTTTAAGAAAGCATGAAACCTTCATAGTGGATAAAGCCGACTGTTCGTCAGCAAGCATATAGAAATTGTTCTAGCATATTGTGCCAAAGTAGGTACGTAATTGGCATTGCTTAGCTTAATTTATAAATATGTCTTGATTCTAGACCAACGTTTCTATTCCAGAGTTCCAAGTTCGTGTCTCTATGCAGCTTAGAGAGAAAAACAGCATTTGACACTTTGTGGTCATGTTGTGCGAGTCAAAGTGCGAGTTATATTGGAAGCCATGAAAGGGCCAAACTCGTAGAATGTGTAGAATTAGGGTGGGACTTTTTTGAGGATATGTTTTGATCTCTCTTTAGTTCCAAATGCCCACTTCATATCTGCCCTGGGAAAGAACAGTGGTTATCGAGCAGACTGCCGTGAGTTGCCTGCATGTGTAGAAGGATAAAAGGTAGCACTGCATAATGCATGTAGTTGAGTTGAGTTGAGGGTAGGATAGTATCTGTAGATCATGTATCTCTTTCTGCAATTGGTAAATACCTAAACCAGACCTCTGGAACACAGTAAAATCTTGCACTAGTGTTCTATGCAACATTGTCTACAACATACATCCAAAAGCGAAAATCATTATGGTGTCTTTTTTTCAAAAGCAGATGAAACTGACACAATGCAAAAAATAGGCATGTGCCTGAAGTTCAATCTCTGGTTACGAATAAACCTGTTAATGTTCTCGTACCTTTACTTTTGCTAATCTTGTGCTTGCAGTTTTTTTTCTGCCTTTGTAACAACTGCTTTTGTCATTTGCATGATTTCAGGCTGGCTATGGCTATGGTTTGCCCCTGTCTCGGCTATATGCCCGCTACTTTCGTGGGGACCTGATCCTGAACTCTTGTGAAGGATATGGAACTGATGCTCTCATATACCTGAAGGTAAGTGCCTTATAAAAACGTGCACAGGATTTTGTACAGGTATTAAATACATGGACTAATCAAAGCAGCAGCTTTAAAGGTCAACTGCAATGAAAATTTGGCCTGCGTAAAAAGCCTAGTATGAGATAGTGAACGTACTGAGCAGTCTGCATGCCAAATTCTATTTGAAGTGTGAGTGAATGTGTCAGAAAAGGCTTGCAAAAGCAGATGTTTCTGGTGCCTAAAGTGGAGGGAAGAAATGCCTACATTACCGCTTGCCATAAGTTGCACGAAATCCATAATGGCTCCTTGGCATGAGCTCCGATATTGAGCGGCGGCCGCAGCACACTGAAAGTCTCAGAGGCCATTATCTGTCATTTTCATCGTATCTGCCTACCACCACATGCACACGTCGTCAGCTCTGATACAATTTAAAGGCTATTATTAAAGGATTTAGACAATTACCAGCCCTGCAGCTTTACCAAGGTTGCTACAATAGTAAATACTATTAATTTATAACTAATTTAGCCAAGGCGAAGTTTCGTTGCAGCTGGCCATTAAATGGGCACTAAACAGGTACACAAAATTGATTTAGACTGTCAGTCTACTTTCAAAATTTTTGCACATTTATACAGCCGGGAAAGGTTGGTTCTTAGTGATACAATGAAGGCCGGAGCTCTGTGCACTAAGCAAGGTGCTGATAGCATCATTCCGATGTTGTAGATTTCGAGGTACATATTTTCTCGTATTTGAGTCTGTACTGTAAAGGTCTGCAAAAGTAGCGGGGTTAGGTCTTGGCTCGCTGTCAAATGCAGTGTCTATTTTCTTTTATTGAGAAACAGCTTTAAATAGTTTCAAGCTGTTTCTATCAAAATTTGTGTCAAGGGGAGCTGGGGTGTGTGAGCATTTCAGTATGCCATTGCCATCCATCTTTCATTATAGCATCATTATTGGCATGCCAAGCCTCCCTGCTTGCAGTTGTTTGTTAATTATGAAAGTATAATCTACCAAACTAAGTGTTTCTCTTTAATAGTGCTTTATTGAATTGCAGTGATTGAAAAGTGGATTATTGAATATTTTAGGAAAGGCAGCTGCAAATTTTCTCAGGTATGATTGATCATCATCTATCTATGTGCATTCACCTTAAGTCTAAATATCACCTATAGGCAAGCAAGAAATAACTGCACTTCATGAATAATCTTGCCCAGAATCTCGCAAGGAGCAGAACCACAGCAAGTAGTGAACTGATGCTGCATGCATTTGTTGTAACTGACTGCAGACTAAATGCACGTATTTATGCGTGATCGAATTCCACTTTCACAACCACAGAAAATGATAGCCTGTTTTCAGACCTGTTAGTGTAAAAATTTCTGTTGATATGTATAGTGGCCACTTGCAACACGTTTGCCAATAAAGAAGCATAACAAGAATGAACAAAATTATTGGCACCGTTCAATAGTGGCAACTACCATGCATCAAAACTTTCGGTTTAACGAAGCTTGGTTGCAACTCTATTTCCCACGGCAGATATCTGAATACTTAATATGTATCTACGTCTTCAGGCAATCCAGTTGAAGCTGCAGTTAAAGTATGTGCCATAACATCTATTGTATGAATGTATGTTCTGGATAAAAGAAGTACACTCGGCACACATGCTACACATTCTCTTAACGATTGGGTACTGAATATTGTCGCATCGTAGTGACAGTTAAAAACCAAACACTGCCATAAGTGTGAGTTAAGAATTGATCTATTTATTGGGTGAACTTATGCCCAGAAAGACAAATAACACTGCAGAACAGCACCGTAATTAATCATTCAGCCTGGTCTTACAGGTCAAGTCTGTCTGCTATTCGTTTCTCACTGCACATTCAAGAGTGCTCACTGGTGCTTGCACACACTCAACAACGTGCCACACTGTTCACAATGCACGCTTAATTTGATCACGTGTATCTTTTTTGCTATAGAACTAGCGGCAACATTTGTGTAGTTTCAGATACAGCAGGCATTGAGATGCACCGGGTGATAACTTGACAGCAGTGGCAGTCCAGTGAAAATGGACACCAGCATAAGGTCAAACAGTGATTGCTCTCTCTTTTTACAATATATTAATGTAGATTTTTTTTTTTTTCAATGCCTCCCGCATAGCTTAACTATATGAAATGCTCTTGATGCAGGCACTGAGCAATGAGGCCAATGAAATGCTGCCCGTTTTCAACAAGACATCGAGCAAGCACTACAGCTCAGCTGTGGGCGCCAGTGATTGGATCGCACCTCCTCCACCAGCCCCAGCAGCACCCTCGCCCCAGGGCCTCCGCCACATGTCCAACTTGCCCCTCAATGCAGCCAAACAGTCAATGCTTGCACGCAAGTTCTCCCAGCAGCACAAGAACAAGTGAGCGGGCAGGCTCCAACAACCTACCTGTGCAGTAGTTCTAGTTTGCGCCACAGCAAAGCCCAGTGTACAGTAATGCCACTTAAAGTAAACAATTCACCACTACAATCCTGTGTTACAACAATTGCCTGTAAAATGAAACAGATGGTACTGTATTTACTCAAGTAATATGGACACCTTTTGCTCCAGTTTGGGACTTAGGGGGTGCGCAAATCATGTGGGGAGTTTGTGAATACACTTCCGATGACATGTCTACAATGGTCACAATACGCATTATACAAAGAAGAACAAAATGATAATAACAACCAAAAGACCGTCATATTACAAAAGCACCTACTTCGTCTCATCTGAGTTGGACCAACAATAATCCAACCCAGGGGACTCTGAGCCATGATCATCATTACTAGTGTCCAAAACAATATGTCCACAGTTACGTTGAGCACATATGAGACTCCAGTTTTCTTACAACTCGACTCCATGATTTTGGTAGAGACCATATCCCACAATACTAGAGTCCATATGCCAAGCTGGAGGGCTGGCATGGAGTAGCACATGGAGTGCGAAATATGCAAGTACAGTAAAAGTACAGTTAATCCTCAATATAACGAAGTAGGTAAAATCGGCAATGTGTTTCGTTATATTGAAATTTCGTTGTATTGAAATTCGACCTTTTATGCAAATAAGTACAGCCACCGATCTATTTTTCTTACACATAAACTTGCCGCAGAATTTCCCAATTATCGGGCAATTGAAAAAAGCAAATTTGAATAAATAAAACAATTCATTTTGATAAATTTGAGTGTTGGCAATGAATGATAGTTTCATGGCCACAAAAAGCGTTGGCAGCGGGGAGCGAATGCTTCATCTGCCTCCAATGGGTCATCGAAACGCAAGATAATGCAACCTTCGATACTAAACGTGCGGGAAGATGCCACGCCGTCTTAGCACGCCCACTTAGCATACACGGCAGATTACCTCTAAAGCAGGGTGCGCAGCTGCGTACGCACTCAGCCGCTCTTACAGCCATGCGCAGCCACAGCCGTGACGAGTGTCACCTTGACCCTGATGTCCCTCACGCCTGCTTGATCGCGATACCGTGAGCTCGCTTCCCCCTCTTTCCCTTCGCTCACGCAGCGAGGCAGCACTGCCTCACTGCGTGATGCAAAAGTGCACTGTGAGCAAAGAGGTGTGATGCCACCACCTTTTTTTTTTTCTCACCCTCGCACACTTTCACTTACACCTAAAGCAGAATATGCACAGGGTGCAATGGGATCTTATCGTATTTGGACAATTTATAAGGAACATGATGTGGCTTCACTTCGGCAGTAACACTTGTCACGCCGCACGCGACTCGAGAGGTGCATTTGCAAGCAGCCACTTGTAATTCAATCATTTGACCATCTGGGTCCGCGGAAGTTTTCATTTATTGTCTCAGCATTCCTTTGCCGTGGAAGCGAAATTTCGTGATATTGAAATCGCATGCAAACACACTGCATTATATTGAGGCTCTAATTACGTGGTGTTCTATGGAAAAGATGTTATGAAAAGTTATACTTCGTTAGACCGAGAATTTCATTATATCAAGGTTTATGTGTACTTCTTTATAAACCTGGGTAATAAAGCCAGGGTACGTAAATTATATGAGGGCATGAATTACACGAGTAAATATGGTATGCAATATACAGCCGAACCTCTATTGGCAGAGCTGGGTATAACAAATTATTGGGCATAACATATTTTTGGCCTGTATAAGTGTGTAACGAATATATTCTTATAATGAATGTTGGATATAACAGAGGTAGTCTATGTCAGATGTGACCTTGTTATAGTAAGCTCCGATTGTGCAAGCAAACTTATGTGTTACATAACAAATGAGCAAACCATTGTTTTTGTTGTTCTACTGCTTTTCACAGTGTATGGATCTGTAAGCAGCGACACATGCACTAATCAGGGGTTCGCTGCATGTAAGTGAAGTATTTAACCGTTATGCAAAAGGGATCCAGCTCCAGTAGGGATGATGAATTTGTCACTGCTGTTTAACGCTTATATGGGAATCCTGCAATGTTCGCAGCTACCTGTTTACTGGAGCAATGAAAACTACTCAAGACTTGCTCTTTCGACAATAATGCTGAGAAGGCACTTCAAAGCGTTTCTTGCATTTCTGAGCGTTACTGACCTACAAAGGAGCAATGGGTAATGAGATGGCAAGGTGTACCAAATTTGCTAGATCTTGAACAAAAATTACAAGATGTACTACTAGAATACAAGGTTAACCAGAAAATAAGCACTTTCTGCTAGACTTGTGCAATATATAGCCGTGCTTCATGAACACAAGTAACTCATTTGGTGTTTGGACATGCTGATTCCTATTATTTTTTTCTTTTGTAGCATGAAAGCTAGATACTCAAGCCAAGAACTTGCCAATAACAGTGCCTAAAGTGCATATTTTATAATTTTATTGCTGCCTTCCGGTTTGCAATTTCACTTACTGTTATAAATTTTTGCCTAAAAATTTTGTGTCCAGAAATTCTTGTTTCAACAAATTTCATTTTCTCTTATAGTTAGTGCATTGCACGACACTGACATCACATAAAGAGAGAATTTACTTAGCTACATTCCCATATCCTACAGTGTAGCCTAAAGTACTATAATAAAAACTAAATATTGTTTACCTATTTGAAAACTAACTTTCCGATGGGCAAGAGTTAGCAAAAGCCAGTAGAGGTAATTTCACTTATAAGTAAATATCTAGTTACAGTAAACTTCAGAGTGCTCAGTCCTAAGTGGTTTATTATAAGTGTTTGGTTACGATGACGATGGTATGTTACGGTGCGACTTATTCAGTTTTTTTTAATCCCAAAGCAACCAGTGTCTCATTATGAAAAACTGTATAGCACATTAGAACCAATACATAATGGATTCCTTGCGCAGACTGTACATCAGCCTCATGGTTAGAAGAACGAAGCCTTTACACTAAAAATGAAACATTAAGTAAATTCCAATAATCATTGACTGACAGAGCCACTCTTAATGCCCTAGGCATGAAGAAAATGAATCTTGCACTGCATAACTAAGAAATCAATTTCATCACTACTGCAGGGCCTATAAGTCTGTGAGAGAGATTCATTTCACCACAAGCAGCTTACAAATAACGAAGCCATGGAAAGTTAAATGTTCTTCTTAATGGACATGTAAAAATAATGAAGAAATTGGGATTGAAATTGGGAGCAGAAACCGCATCATTGTGCACATGATTCAAAGAACATGAGGAGCTTTTTCCTATTTTTTTGCTATGACTACACAAAGCCAACAGACAGTGAAGCCAAGGAAAGCATAGGGGAAAGTAATTGTTCATAAGGTAAATTTAATTGAACAGTATCTTTTACAGCTAATAGCTGGGCTTGTTGCCTAGCATTAATTTTCTCCATGCACGTGTACTGAGCAGTATATTATTACTGCCTTCAGGACTGGCCCAGAGCAGTGTCTTTGGGAATGCATAGAATGGGACGATAATAGATTAGAGTTCTAACTGCTCAAAGCTGAAGGGACCGGACCAGTATGTCAAAGAAGTTTTCTCCCAAAAAGTATGTGCTACTAGAAAAAAATTGTGGGACAGCAGTGCCAGCAACAGGCACCACAAAGAACGCGTCAAACTTTGTATTTGATAAAGTATCAGTGAATGGAAAGCATTACATGTGGAATGATGAAAAATAAGAGAAAGCAGCCATTCCAAATCGTGTACTGCCATGACAAGGGAAAAGCTTGTACCCGTTGAAGCTCTTGGATGTTAACTGCCGAAGTATTGTAAATAAAGCTGCAGATTTGGAATATTTGATTTCCATTCATGACCCAGACGTGGTAGCACTTACCGAAACCTGGCTCCATGATGGGATATACGACAGTGAATTTGTGCCTGCTTATTTTGAAGTTTATTGTCGGGATCGCACCAATAGGGGCTGCGGCGTTGCGCTGCTGTTTTAAAAAAAAAGCTGAAAGTTGTGCACATGAATGATCCACCTAGCCTCGAAGGTTTGTTTTGCAAGATGTTCACTGATCGACACTGTTTGATGGTAGCGTTGCTTAAAGATCACCAGGTTTCGATTTAGAAGTGCTAGAGCATTTGAAAAAATACATTATGAACAGTACAAACACGAATACCAAGATTATTTTGTGTGGCGACCTCAGTCTCCCGACTATTGATTAGTCTACGTTTTCTGCTGGTAATAGTGATGTCGCTAATAATTACCTCATAGACATTGTGTTTTGCTTTGATTTAAACCAGCTGGTCAAAGATTACATGCAAATTCAGGGTACCAGTATGTCTTTTCTTTATCTTGTCTGTATGTAGCAACATCCCAAGTGAAATTCAGTGCGATGTTGATGGTACTTCAGATCATAAAGCTGCCTTAGTTCAGTTTAGTTCCGTTACACAAATAAAGTCAACTAATGTAACTCACCTGCCGGTTTCTTCTTCTGCTGATGATGTTAGCTTGATAGATAGATTGGAGCTACCATTTGGTGAACTTTCATTCAGCTTTTCATTTAACTTGTGCAGTAGCAGACTATGCAAGCTGTCGTGTGCTCATCCTTATATTGTTTTTCTTTTTCTCTCTTTATTCCAGAAATTTATGAACAGCCGGGGAGCTGCCATGAACTGTTCTTCAAATTAGTCGGCGTCTGTAAATACTTCTTTTATAAGGACTGCACTTCTCATTACTTTGTGTGAAAAAGTGTGTCTATACTCCTTTCTCTTTAACACTGTACCATGCTTTTTTGTTAGGGTGAAGATGCAAAGTGTTCATCCTTACGCAACTTGGAAACTGAAGGTCTGTGCGTAGATGTGTCAAAAGTATAGTACACATGTCAAGTGTATGTTAATGAAGGCGTACGTGCTGGTCGTCATGTGTGATAAGTTTTGTCATTGCCTGTATTGAAAAGTTTGATGTGACCGTTCGTCCCTGAATTTCCTGAATATGTTCACAGGGCCCCTCATGTGTGTAAACTATAAAGAACTGCTGGAGATTTGCTCCCATTATGATGAATGGAATGCTGCTGTGACGACGCTTATGAAAATTATCAATAGCCCACGCAATCTTTTTTATTTATTTACTGCTGTTCTTTCTACAGGAGTTAAAGCCAAAACCAGAAAACAATGTTGATACCTAGCTCGCCAAATGGGGGAAATTGGCCTTTGAAAGTGAAGTAAAAAAAAAAGTCGGAATGAAAAAAAAAAGACTTCATGCTTCATGTAACAGATGCGCAATCAATGAAATACAGTTGACTTGAACTAATTTGACAGGTGATAATTCTCTTTGGTTTTTAACTTCGACCCTGCTGGTGAGTACCAGAAGAAGCTCACACATTTTACTTACAGGGATTGAATTAATGAGCCAACTTATCGGCAAGATTATCAATTTTCAAATCACCTTGGCTTTCAAGCAGAAGAGACCTTCCAATGAGATGCCAGCAGGGAGGGTGGATTTGTGCTAATGTTATTTTATATTCTACACTGTTGTAACTTCTGTACACTGTGTGGCATGGCTCATTTTCTACCAGAAAGCAACACTGTAGAATGTATAAATAAAAAGTGTGTAAAAATGGGTACATGATTTAATTCTATACTCCACTTCATACATAGCAGGCAATGCTATGGAAGCTGCACAAGGAGTATGGTCATTGAAGCCTCACTTAGCTTGTTTCAAAGTGCTAATATTCTTGATGTGCGACACTTTCTGTGGAACAATGACCACATTCATACTACAACTTGTGCATGTAAGGAGGTTACATCAAATTACGTATTTGTACACTTTTATGCCCCCAGTACCTGACATACCATGTTTTGACTGTGAGCACGAGCGGTGTACCAAGGCCACTGGTTGCAGAAATATACCACTCCTTTCATTTGGTTGTAATTATCATCACATCAGTTGTTTTTTGTGTATTAAGTCATATTTCACAAGATGTCTTTCATATAAATGCACCAATTACTGATCGCAAATAGGAATTGTTCAAATTTTATCTAGCTCGTAGCAATGCCTGCTATGTGTGAAATGGAGTGCAGACTTGATTATTGAAAAGATTATTGCATAATAGAGAAAACAGAGGAGGAAGCAAATACAGTTAAACCTCGATATAACGAATATGTAAAATCAGCAATTTGTTTCGTTCTATCAAAATTTCGTTGTAATGAAATTTGACCTTTTATGCAAATAAGTCAATTAATTTTTCTTACACGAAAGGGGCCACAGAATTTCCCAAATTATCAGACAACCGAAAAAAGCATATTTGAATGAAAAAATTCATTTTGATAAATTTGGGAGTCTGCGACGAATGACACGGTTTCATGCTACATACGTTGACAATATCTTTTCGGCGCTACGAATTAAGCGAAGTTAGCCACACTTTCGCATGCACTCCGCCTTCGCGGCTGATAGTGTAACCCGCACTTGGACGACGTTATCAGGGAAAGCGCCGGCAGCAGAGAACGAATGGTTCGTCTGCCTCTTGCTTCAATGGGTCACCGAAACTCTTAGATTACGCAACCTCCAATACTAAATTCGCAGTAAAACAGCTTACATGGTGCCACGCCGTCTTTGCACCAATCATTTGACCATCTGCGTTCGCAGAAGTTTCCATTTATTGTCTCGGCATTCCTTTCCGGCGGCAGTGAGATTTTGTTGTGAAATTGCATGTACACTTCGTTATATTGAGGTTCTAAATGGTGTTCCATGGGAAAGATGTTGTGAAACGTCAAATACTTTGTTATATAGAGAATTTCTTCATATCGAGGTTTAACTGAACTGTATATTGAACTATGTCAGCTGATGTGCTGTGTAGTGATCACTTTTGAATTTGCTCGGCAGTTTTGCACTATTCCTGTCAGCCATGCATCACAACCTACCCAAATAATTCACATTGTGGTGTGCACTTTTCTACTTCGTTACTGCAGTACAAGGTCATTGTGACATGTAAACTCAAAATTAAATTCTGCAGTTTTACATGCCAAAACCATAACTATCTCCACCCTTGTGTGTTAAAATGCCATAAAAACTGAACACAGTAGTTGTGAAGATTACTTGCCACAACTGTTTTGTACCGATGTATATGTCAAACCCTTATGTCAAACTCCAAAGTAGATGTGTCTTACCATAAAAAAAAAGCAAGGTGAAAAAGGGAGAAGGTGCAATGTAACTCCAGATTTTATCTTTCACTGTGTGGGTTGAATTTGGACTTGCCACCCAGTGTTTGAAATAAAGATGTAATTGTTTTGTTTAACCGCAATAAGCGCAGTTCTTTTTGGCACTCACTTCTGTGGGCATAGGGAAGGGAAACGGGACAAGCTATCCAATAGTGTCACAAAGGCATAAAGGATAACAGGGGACACTAAGCACTAAACTATCTGATGAATTACATTATAAAGTTTAATGCCATTCATGCGCTGACATGCAGCTATACCTAATGGCATTAAAACTTGATGCTACTTGCAGTGTTCTCACAGCTCATTCAGCCATTGAATGCATACTGTCACTTTTAAGGTGGCAGTTACAGCCGCACATGATAAATAGATTTATGTAACACAAAATAATTCTACATATTTCTCTTACTGTCCTTAGGGGCACTTCTTGGACAATTTTTGCAATAATTTGTGCATTTATAAAATTGTTTCACAAACAGATTTGCTGCAGCTATCGTCATTACGTTTGCCATCAAAAATGCATGTAGCAGCAACTTTAGAAATAACTGCATTAACAAATCTAAGGTCCTAGACTCTTGCTGGCATTGCACCAATGTGACATGGGAACCAGTATGTGCAAACACAGTGGCATTTCTCATGCATGTTGTATGTAAAAAACAGTCATCTCTCTAGATTATTAGATTATGGGGTTTTATGTGCCAAAATTACGATCTGATATGAGGTATGCAGTAGTGGAAAACAAAAATTTCGATCATTGAGGTTCTTTAACGCGCAGCTAAATCTAAGAACACTGGCATTCTCGCATTTTGCCCCCATCGAAATGCAGCTGTCGTGGCCGGGATTTGATCCCGCAAACTCATGCTTAGCAGCTCAACACCATAGCCACTAAGCAACCACGGTGCATAGCCGTCATCTCCTTTCAGTCTTCCTTATTGACTGCGATCCACACTCAGAATCACAATTCTGAAATTATCTCCAGGCACTCGCATAAAAACATGGTTTATTGAAACAGCACATAGAGTACTACACATATAAACCTCTGTACGATCAACAGAAAAAAGTCTAAACATGCCATCCAAAAAGATTGCAGCTGAATCAAAGAGCATAAACACATTTTTAAAAAATTTAGAGGTTGCTATTCAGAAAGTACAGAAACTGAAATGCTGCATTTTGCCCCTCTAAACAGCAAAACTTAAAATCCCCACTCTGCTGTCATTTATCATTGAGCACAACTTCGTGTTAGTGCCTGTGCAAAGCAGGCATGTTCAGAAGGGCACTAGGCAAAAATAGACATTGCACCCATTTGTTCTTTTTTTTTTACATATGCTCTCTATATCCAACAACTTTTCAGTACATCACAAAGTACAAAATATGTTGCAAACGTTTGCATGGAATACACCACCTTGGACTACATGGGGGATGCTGAAGATAAAATAGTTAGTTGAAATGATTATACAGTCGACGCATGTTAAAACAGACCATAATAACCCAGCAAAAGCCCCGTTATATTTGAAATCCGTTTTATACAAAATTAGGGCCACAGTATGTTGCAAAATGGCAAAACTTCACATAAACTGCTCTCTATTGTTTGATTGTTGGAACCTGGGGGCAATCCTAAATAAATCAGTGGATTGAGGCTGTGGCAGGATATACAAGCAGACCAGTGGCACAGTGTCTTGATGTCCACTGTTTTCCCGATGCTGGCTACTGATAGATGGCAATTTCCCACATTAGAGCATTTCCATTCCATACAATGGCAAGATTTTCCTGTTGGCAAGAAAAAAAGATGTGTTCAAGCAATACTTCTGCTGTTGCGGCGAGCTCCCTCACACGTGCTGGCCATTCGGCCCAAGTGCATTGCTGCTGCCGATGGCACAAACGCTGGACCCAATAAGTTTTTTCTCTCTCTCTCTCTCTCTCTTACATAAAACAGAGGTTAGAATAAATTTGTGTCTTAATTTCGTCTCTGACAAGCGATGGCCAATGTCAAACCTGTGGCATGAATGAGAGCTATAGGCTGCAACTTCGAGCCCCATTTGGCAGCCGCTGAAATGTGCGCGTTCAATCAACAGCATCACACGCGACAGAATGTGCATGCTGCTAACAGCAGCATATCTTCTTTCATATGCAAATTGACACGATAAGAAATTGAAGCATTCTCGAAATGATGCAGTTCATGATAGTGCTTAAAGCGCCATATGCTACAGCTTCAAAGTGAAGTGGGTTAGGCCTAGCAGAACCTGCTCTACACCAAGCCCATAGCAATGGGCCCCGGTGAGCCACTTGCTTGGTTGGCCCGACTACACTACGTTAATTAGCAGGGCATCATGCAGTTGCAGGAATCTTGCCACTAGTGCTTTCCTTAAGAAAAATTTGATTTTGGCACATATCACAAATAGCCGGAAATAGTTGCGTGCAGTCCACTGCTACATGGATGCATCGCCGCAGCAAAATGATGTATATGCATCATGCATACAAATACTCTAAAAAAATTTGTCCATAGTAGCAGAATTCCTTGCATTATTATAGGCTGACCAAACTAAGAGACAAGAACGGTTTGTTATACCCAAAAGTACACGCGAATCTGTTGCAATAGGCATGGACTGTACCACAGAATATTGCTCCACAAATAACTTCTTTGCATCAGGTGAAGACAGCTCATATTTCTGTAGGTTTAATAAGCCATGATTGAAAGTGAAAGTGATTGAAGTGAATTTTGGTGCAGTACCATTTTTTCCAAGTGAAGATCCAATAAGAGCAGCTAAAGTGCATTTCATTTCACTATCAAGAGCAATGAACTTGCTTCTTTAAAGCATTGGACACTCTAGACAAATTACCGCAAATTACAGCAGCAGCTTGTTTTCCACATTTCTAAAGTTGGCAGCATAACCAGTATATTACGTCTCCGTTATTTACTTGTCTGCAGAACCTGTTCTCTTGGCAACAATGGCATACTTGTCATTTTAGAACAGTACTCTCATTTCAACTTTACCTTTTGCCTTCAGCGTACACAAATACACAAGAAACGTACTCTTTCTTGCAGCTGCCATATTTCTATAAATCGCAAGCCAAGCATAAGCCATTCTCCACAAACTTTCACAACATTCAGAAATAGTGCTATTGTTGGGCTCGTACAGCACTGCCTGAATGGTCATTTTGTGCTCAAGCAACTCAATCTCTCGGGCTTGTCAGTGCCACACAAACTCTCTTCATCTTGCACTTGCAAGACAGCTTGTCAAGGTACTAATGGGGTAAAAAATACACTGGAATGTGGTGGGCAATGAATAGAGGAAATATGAGACATGTCACTTTTGCACTCAGTGCAAGCTGCAGCATTTTTTATGAACGCCAGAAGCATGCTGCTAAATATAACCCCACAACTTTACAAATGCCAGGGCAGCCTAAAATAGTGCAGTCAACACTAAGTTTACCATTTTCACAGAAGCAACAGTACTGACAGTAGTAGTCAAAGAGGCTGCTTGCCTCACAGCTTTTTACATTGCTAAGCAATCTTACTCCATTACTCTGCAGTCTTACTTCCTTAATCCACAAGGCTCGATAGGTTGCTACACAATATGCTGCTCCATAACAAGGCAGCACAATGAAAATGAGAGACAGGTAGTCACTTTCAGGATTGCCACATTCTCACATTTATGCTTAACTTCAAGTGCATTGTCAATATTGGGGTACCATATCATACATGCCTTTCCTTTAGCCACCTGCATCAAAATCTGACACAAGTGTAGAGATAAGGTGCTTAACCTCGAAACTCCCCCATCCCAAGCTTTGTCATGAAATTCTAGGCTTGAATAAGTTCAGCTGAGGGTGACCACTTCAAACGTGGTTGCTAGAGTCCATCAGTTGTTCTTTCACATTGCTGGTATCTGGTCCCATACTACAGTTTATGCTAAACAAAGCTACAGTGAATATGTCATTATTTGACCACTTTTGATTCCAGAATGAAGTAACTATGTTCAAACAAGATTTTAAAAGTAATGGAGAGCAGTTATGCTATGGCTGTACTTTCGGACGGAATTGAGTGTAGCATCACATAAAAGGGAAGCTTTCTAATGCTGTCATAACAGTGCCTGTGCAGCTACCAAATGACACTTTTCAGCATAAGAAGCTATCATTAAAAGAAAGAAAAAAGCAATACACAGTGGAGAAAAAATTGAGATACATTTCTCAGGGGTGGGAAGGCCCAAAAATGCCCAAAGTAATTTTGTAGTGACTTCTTCTAATTTTGGAGCAGTCTGTAGCACACACATCTCTTAATTAGAGCAGTCCAGAGCCTGCAAATTTCAATTTAGAGTGTTACTATATTGAAGTGGGGTAAGAGTCGCAAAACCTTTCATTCTGCAGCATTGAAGAAGTGTTGAAGAGCAGCCTAGAGGCATTTTTCATACTATTTTTGTTTTGAATGCTAGCAAAGTGATGAAAGTTGTTTTCAACAGAAGCTGTGAAGAGTCAAGGGCTAGTGAACATCACAGTGGTTTATCCTGAGATTTCTAGGCAATGTGACAGCAGCAACTATCTCAAACCAAGATTCTGCACATTACTTGACTTTGCTTTGCCATTCACTAGACTCGCTAGAAGTACCTAGACACTGGAGTTTACATTGAATGATTGGGTGTAAGCCCTCCAAATAAACATTCCTCCTAATTAGAGCTCTCCCTCTTCGAGACTCCTCGCCACAAGCACCTTCCCTTGCCATGCACCGTTGCAATTAGCATTTTTTTTATTGCGCCAAATGCGCTGCACAGCTATGCAATCAACACGATATCAGGATTTACTATCACCACGACCACGGGGCTGCGCATCACACCCAAGAGCAGCTGTCGTGGCGCCGGCTTGAGTCAAAACAAAAAACAAGAAAACAAAAGGCGCAGCCGGCAGCATGCAGTCACTTGTGTGCATTTCTGTGGAAACAGTGCGAGCACAACCATGCGATTCCGCTCCACCAACAAAAGATTCGCAGATAAGCCCCAGACCTCCTAGCTTGCCCTCGCTCGCTGGCTCAGACGGCAAGATAAAAGAATGTCGCTACCTTTAGTTTTATTCAGAGGGCCTAATTGGTTGTGGATGTTGGTGCCCACTGACAGCCAGAATGAGAAAGTTACTTTTAAGCACACTCTGAGACTAACGACATAACGCCCTGCACTATGCCGGCGATCTTATGCTGATGCCTGCCAAAGCCCAAAGCTGCGAAAAGTTGCACAGCATGGCGCAATTTCGGTCATTTTTCCACTACTGCACAATTTGGTACAGCAATTTGCTTGGCACAATTGGCACACGATTCCTACCCCTGATTTCTCTATCAAAAGCAGCATGGCATATGGTTCTCACTTCTCTTCAACAAGACATGCAAGCCTTAACAGACGCAGTTTAATTTCTTTTAAGGGACACGAAAGCAAATATTGAGTCAAGCTAGAGTGACTACATGACTTACTGTAGCAACGAACTAAATAACAAATGAAGACATTTTTATTAAATTTCCCCAAGAATAGAGCAAAGCATATCAACACATCATCACAGTGCAAGATTTCTATACTCCACTAATTGTTTTAATTTCCATGCTCCAGTGCTCTTTGTATTACCAGGCGAAAGGCGCCTAGTGTCTTTCAATAGAGCAGTGTGAAGAAGTCACATCAGAGAGCCTTTAGGAAATTCTTTTTTGTTTAATGGGAAAAGAAGTGACACAACCTGCATCTTCTTTCTCAAGTGTAATGCACTTTGATTATTATCACCACCTGCCATGTTTGCTCAGCCCTGTGGCTATTACACTCTGCAGCTTGTCACGAGGTCGAGGGTTCGATTCCTGGCCACAACGCCAGCAATTTGACTGGGGTGAAACACAAGAACACTCGTGTACTTAGAGTTAGGTTCACTTTAGTGAGCCCCAGGTAGTCAAAATTAATTCAGAGCCTTCCAGTGCACCGTCTCTCAAAGCCTCAGAGTTGCTTTGGGAGAAGTTAAATCCCACGAGACAATCAATTTTTATCCCCAATTCCTGACTACCCTTTACAAATTGTGGCTAGGACAAAGCACATGAGTGGGAGCCTACCTAATTGTTCCGCATTTTTGAAATAGTGGTCCCACTCCTCTTTCATGTTCATGTCTTTTTTTCTCCTTTGAGAAAGTCATGTTAATGACAATGACACACTTAATATATATTCAAACGCTAATCTACCAATATAGCTTGACTAATGTCTGGCTTTGATGTCCCTTTGAAATGAGATTCTGTACCACTTCTCAGCTAATACTTTGCACAAACCAGTAGAGGAAAAGCACAACGAACAATAACTTTCCTTAATTACTAACAAAATTACATTTCAGAATGCCTGCTCATAATGACAAGAAAATGTACAGTGTATACAAAAACTTAATGCTTACAGCATAGAGACAAGTCATTTACATATTGCACATACTCATAGAACCAAGGGTGATGCATTAATTAAGATAGCACCTAAAGGCAACTAAAATTCTTTGTTGCTTCTGGATTTTGTGGCTTCTTGAGTCATTAATGCCATAACAACAAACAAATTTTCTTGTAACAACAGTCTCTAAAATATGTGCAGGCATTTGTGGAGCTTGTATATTACATAATCATTTTCACATGATAATGCTTCAAGTGCTATGTCCCTCAACAGTACGTCCAACTTCTTCCAAGTCAATTTGCAGGCATTAAAAAAAGAGAAAAAAAAAAACCTCAAAGATCGTCTTCGATGGAAAAGCACAATCAATTGCAGCGGACACATTAAATGATGCTGCTCCAACGCCACTCTTAACAACTACAAATTGCAGAATAGACATTGTGCTGACAACAGGAAGAAGCAGCGGTGCTTTCGCATACTTGTGGGCAATGCAACAGAAATACTATAATGCATTTAAAAGGTAAGAAACGCCGAAACGCAATTGTTTTTTCAGTTTCATAAGCCTCTTGCCTTATGCACCAGCAGCAACATCTGCACGCAATGATTCCTGCCGCAAACAGCTGTACATTGGACGCTTCACTGGCTGTGGCCATGCAAATACTAGCAGCACAAGATATAAAAGAACAAACCTACTATAACCAGTGCACATGAAAACTGCACCAGAATCTGGAACATTAATTAAAGAGTCGGCCTTTTGTGTGAAAGGAATGCCAATCTCTTTTGTTTATGAGTGTTGCACCCATTTAGGCTTCAAATGCAGCATTCATCTAAGATGTCTGCGTCTCCGATGGCTGAAGATGTAGAAGGCAAGCTGAAAAACCACAGGCCAGGCAAACAAGAGCACCAGGACGTGTGGTGCAACACCTCCAAAGAGCCACCAGCGCTGGCTCTGTGGTGCCTGCCGAGACAAAATAAATGCCAGTTAGCCGAGGGCACTGGTTAGTGTTTTGTAATGGTGCTCCAACGTTCACAAATTCAAGCATCAATTAAGAACTTGAACTTCATCAATCAGAATATGAACTCAAAATTAAACTCCCATGCTGACTGTAATTCAACATGAAAATAGGGTGCCTGATGCCTTAACGCCAATATACAGGTGAACCCACTTACAACAATACCAGTTTTAACAATATATTGGGTATATAAAAGCAGCCACGGTACCGTGAACTTTTGTGTGTTCTATGGTAAAAAAAAAAAAATCTGTTGAGATTTGGCACTAAATGCTAGAGAAATCGATCAGCATTACATCACAGTTCTTTGAGGTGCCGGATCTATGATTTAAACCGTGCATAATGTTCAGGAGCTCACTCGATACACAACCTGCCTCTTCGAGGAGCGAAGTGCACCTGACGGTGGTCTTCCATCCCTTTTCTACCTCTACTACATGACCGGCTCCTCACACTTCACACATATACAGTCGAACCACAATAAATCGAACAGCACGATGATCGCGAAATAGCTCGATATAGCCAGAATTCGATATATAAGATCGTGTAAAAAACACATAAATAACTTTTGCAAATTGATCAATGATCAGGGACTGTTGTTCGGAGGGCGCGTTCAATTGCAGCGGGCAATTGATCTAGGCCGCGTCGAC
Source organism: Dermacentor albipictus (assembly GCF_038994185.2). Lineage (NCBI taxonomy): Eukaryota > Metazoa > Arthropoda > Arachnida > Ixodida > Ixodidae > Dermacentor > Dermacentor albipictus. The sequence goes on from NC_091824.1 coordinate 148,346,629, forward strand.
TTTGCCAGCCGCGCGAAGTCGGCGGGGCCTAGGCCAATCGCACACTGCACAACCGAATGCGCGCTTCGAACAACGATCCTCGACTGCGCCCCAATCATGGCACAGTAAATACGCACTTGGAGCTTCACACAAAGTCTTTATTTATTTGGCTGAAAGTACTGCAGCAGTGTAGCCTGCTTCTTATTGGCAACCGCGTGTGTGCTTAAACACAGACTCTTTAACATAGTCTGAACGATCCACAAGCGATAGGCCGTTGCCCTCAAGTGCGCCACAGTAGCGGCGTAGAAGGGCCAAAGCAGCTACAGCACCAGTTGAAGTCAGGAGCGGGCCAACATCAGCGCTTGCGGGATCAATCTCGGCAGCGCCTTCATTTGGCCGCTATTTCTGCTGCAATCTCCAGGTCCGTCAATCGAAGCATATTGAAACACTGACAATAACAAAGCAATAAGTGGCGTCTGACAAGGCGTCTATGAGTGAGTCCAGTGAGCGTGTGCTGTTGCGCGTCTTTGTGGATGCAAAGCGCCAGTCCCCACGAGGCGCAGCACGCGCAGAGTGCGGCACCAAGGAGGAGTCGGTGAAGCAAATGCAATGCGTCGCTGACAGTGTCGAACTAGCCAAGCTGCCATGTGTGTATGCTGCTACGTTCAAATGGCGCCCTTGGCGCGATCGCAGCAGTTGGGAATGCCCACCGTGCCACCGCTATCTTTGAGGGTGTTGCAAGAAAGCTCAACCCCTGTCAAAAGAGCACACATGGTGTGGGGTGGCGGAGTTCGATATACAGTCGCCGATTATTTATTCGGACCTCACGGGGACTGCGAAAATGTCCGAATAAACAGGTGTCCAAAAAAGCAGATTAAGGGGAAAAAAATGAAATCCTTTATTTCCACGCACTTATTCGGGCTCGGCAGTAGGCTTGAAGAAATCATGAATGTGCTGTTGCACGCTGTTCCGTTTACGTGCAATCAGATAAGCCTGAATCTCGGTAAGGGTCGTACGGTCACTATAGGCGGCTGAAAGCACAGTCACTGCTTGTACACGCTCCACATGCGACGGCAGCGTAGCACATGGTGCGTCATCTTCCGACTCAGACTCATCATCTGGCGGTGCAGCAGAAACCTGACGAATGATCTCGCCGTCGTCGAGTTCTGCGCATGTTGGTACAGCAGTGTCAGCACCTGTGAAACTGTCAAATGAGACGGTGTCCGGAATCGCAGTGCAACCACTGCGCAGGTCTCGGCAGAACATTTTCTGCGTCAGTAGGGAGCACATCAGAAGGCGACAAATCTTAAGCCTCCCGGCACCCGCTTGCCGGCATTCCCAAGCGCAGTCTGCGCGGGCACTGTCGGCGCCATTAGACACTTAACGCGATGTTTCCGTATGCCGCGTTGGATCACCGAAACCTCGACACAGCGCACAAAGCAAACATCACCGTGCCGACACCAGTCGCACAAACGAAAAACACGGCCTACTCGCAGCATCGTGCGCGAAGAAACGAAGCAACTGCTGGATTGTCTCGACATGGCTTACTAAGCTGAAACTGGAACTGCTGCAGAACCACTCTATTGAACCAGTAGAAACGATGATGATGATGAGCGGGGATTTCCAGTAGCGCCACTTTGTGGGGCAGCAAGAAGGCTCCGTTCAAAACAAAAATGGCGTTCAGCAAGTCGAACCATGCGCCGGTCAGAGTCGGTGCATGGTGCTCTCGATCGAGTTGGCTCAAGGAGTGTCCGAAAAATCAGACGAGAGGTAGCAAGGTGTCCGAACTTTCGGCAGTTGTTATACATTATGGTCTATGGGGAGAATGGCAGTGCTGCAAAGCTGACCGAATAATCGGGCATGTCCGAATTTTCGGAGTCCGGAAAATCGGTCGGCGACTGTATCCATTTTGTCTGACACCGTTCGAAACAAAAAAATTTAAAATGCATGCGATTTTCCAGGTGATATAGAAAGTGTTCACTATACGAAATAATTTGATGTATTCGTGTTTGATATATTGAGGTTCGACTGTACTTTTCTTTTTCCACTTTGACGCTTCTAATGCTAACACATTACTAAACCTCTAGCTAAAACGTTTCCATGCCGTGTTATTGGTAATAAAAATTACCGTACAGACTCGTGCAATGGCCGCGCATTCTTTTTTTTGAGCATTTTCGACGAGGGGCAGACAAAACCGTCTTGGTCAAAATGGTGCCAGCGCAGCCGGCGACTTGTGCACACTCCGGATGTACCAATGCATCGGAGGTCAACGCTCAACTCTTGCCATCTAGTAGCAGCATGCGGAAGTACGTAGGGCGAGAAAATTTGCCAATGCACATGCATGGCGTTGGGGCACCAAACACGACTGCTTCTCCAATGGAAAGCTTTATTTCCAAATTTCAGGCTGCCAGGTTGGGGAGGCACAGCCCTTACATAGGTATGGCCCTTACAAGAATGTGCATGGTAAATCTGGCTACTGAGTGGCTATAAAAGTTCTCAATACTGACCCTGCCACTGCCAGGAAAAACTAAGAGGAGGCGAGGGTTCACCCAGTGGCCTACCTTGGCATGCTGCAGTAGGGTCTCGAGCACCTCGAGGCGTGCCACTACCTCGTCCATGGTTTGCTGCAGCCGTAGCACAGCCACTGCAAGCTGCTCGCTCACTTCCAGGGCGAGCTGGGGCCGGCCACCGCTGCTGCCACCGCTGCCCATGCCACCTGTCGCACCAGGCAATCGCCCCGCTGACCGCGTAGGCCACGCAGGCCCCTCGGCTCCACCATCTGCTTCTGCAAGTGCGGGTAATGACCCTCAAGCCACGACGACACAAGAACAGGAAGCCAGGGCGTCGAACCAAAAACTTTTTTGGGTGCGGTTTTGGTTCAGGCTTCTGCATATTTTCCAGTTCAGTTCAGAGGAAAAGGCTCCAGAGGAAAAATAAACAGTTCGAACTGGTTTGAACCAGTTCATTAGGATTCAAACAATTTGGATTTAGGGAGAATGAAAAGATTTAGAAAACAATGCTTTTCCACACTACCAGCAATCTTATTTTAATGAAAGATTATTTATTTATTTCCTTACATGACGCAGACGAACTTATCTCTGGTATATTGACATTGTGCAAGAAATTGAATACACTGCCACAGTAGGCATGCAAGCATACTATGATTTGTTCTCAGATGCCATAGTGCCCAAAGCGTTTTATTTAGTTGCGCCTAAAAGCTGCTTTGCACTTGCGTGCACTTCGCTTGAGGTTAATAATTATGAGGTTTTACATGCCAAAACCACTTTCTGATTATGAGGCACGCCGTAGTGGAGGACTCCGGAAATTTCGACCACCCAGGGTTCTTTAACATGCACCTAAATCTAAGTACACGGGTGTTTTCGCATTTCGCCCCCATCGAAATGCGGCCGCCGTGGCCGGGATTCGATCCCGCGACCTCGTGCTCAGCAGCCTAATTCGCTTGAGGTTGAGAGACCAGTGAACACATAGTATATTAAGATTTGGTAACGGCACAGAAGCTTGTGTGATAGTTGTTGGCCTTACAAAGGACGTTGTGTTCTGTACAGCCTGCAATTGAGTTCTAATGACACGCTCATGCAAGTTCCGTTCTTCAGAAAGCTGAAGCGTGGACACCGTCTCATATTTTTGTGTGTTTGAATTTATGCGCCTATCCTGTTACGAGTTTCTGTGCCATTTTGTAGTTTGCTGTGTAGTTAATTTAGATCAATTACTCTATGGCTGCGGCACTGCTCTTAGGGTGCCGTGGCACCCAAGCTGCTGCTACCGAAGTTGAGTCTCTCCCAGTTGTCTAATTTCGGGGAGCTACAACAAACTAGACTGTAGGCCTCATATCATTCCAAGTACATGTACAATGCAGAACACTTACACCACACTGAAAATTCCTTGGAGTTATAAATAAAATATTTATTTCTTAATCACGTACGTGTCTGCAGCCGAATTCGCGTAGCTTTATGCACCTGATGACCACAGGTGGCAGTGTCATTGCAATTAAATACCACTCGCCTCGACGACGATGCGATCGGGGTAGGCGTCCAGCCCCAGGCCCAGACCTGGGCAGCGGTGCACCCCTGTGAGGGTTGTCGTCGCCACCTCCCCGCACAAAGGCCAGCTCCCCATTGGATTTTTTGGACCCATCTGGGTAGAAAGCCCAAAGCTGGCTCTTGCTGTCTTGCACCAAGACCCGGTCTGAGCCGTTCATGAGGGCCTCGTTCACTGCAGTAGCCACCATGCCAGAGGCCTCTTGCTCCCGTGGCTCGGGTGATCCACTCTCATCCTCCTGGTTTCACATACATGAAACTTTGTTATACATACTGCAGGCCTTGGTAAGGCCCCACCAGGAGTGCAGAAGTAAAAAAATATATGCTATTATCTGCATGTTAAACCTCTGATGGAGACAACAAAAGAATAAATTGCATTGTGGCTAAAGCATTACAAATATGTACTTGATGAGGGGTGGCTCACAAAAAGTCAAATTAGAAAGGATGAGAAACATTAAAAGAGAAAAAGTGCGACTCATATGTCCCATTATCTCAGTTCTTCAAGCAAATCTATAACAGTGTGGCTACATGGTTTGCAGAAGTTCTTGCAGAAAGAAAAATCTAAGAATTTTTCAGAATTTCTAGGGTATAAATCTTGTACTATACTATAAAATTGCATAAATCATTATCTTAATCAGTGATTTCTACTGACAAGTGGGTGTACTTTCTGTTCCATTTGTTTTTGGTTTATGCCTGTTATGACATGCCAATATGTATTTGGTTTATTATTCTGTGATGACAGGAGTACAAGTGTAGTCCCTTGCCACTGCCTACCATACAGGTGGCAGGAACCTCGTCAAGCCTTAACCAATTGTTTTCCTGCCTCCTCCATCACAATGTTTAAACATGGAAATAAATCATCATTATTATTAAAAAGAAACAATGAAGTTAAACTTAGTGCAAGGACAGCACTCACGTCTCCCATGTGGTCATAGGTGTCTGAAAATTCCTCCTCATCACTCTCGAAGTCAGATCCATGGCCATTCAGTCCTCCTGCTTTAGAACACAGCAGTGGAATACAACACATACTCTTTTCAAATATGAACGCATCATGTTCAGCACACAAAAGAAAGCACACAGCTCAACAATGAGTCTAAGTCTCTACGAGATCAAAGCAGAACAGAGTGTGATGTAAAGACCAAGGGAGGCGGCCTGCCTAAATGTAAAACAAGAGCGGCTTACAATATTGAGTTATTTGGCTACTTTCTCATTGAGGCACAGAAGTACTTTTGCCTAAGCACTATTTTCATGTGTTTCGTGTGTTATGTGCTTTCGTATAATACTGCTTGCCTTACCACTGCAGCTGTAATAGTGTCACTGCTAAATCTGGCAACAGTCCCACCTTTAGCATTAGCTCAAGGTAATCTTGTTCTGACTGCCTCAGATAAACGGATAAAGGAAATAAATAAATAAAAAGAGGGATGTAATTATATATAGGAACAGCAACAGCGGTATCAATATTAACTTGTGGAAAAAGTATGCAGCGCTCAGCTACACTGTCTTGCGCACATCACCAAAGTGCCCATAAGAATATACGATAAGAAATTGAGACCCACAGTCCTAAAATATCACTGGAGCTACCCTTCAGGGTGTTTACTGTTGCCCTTAACAAGTGCACTTCCCCAGAGCACAGAACAAATAATTAGGCCAAGCGGCCAACCGAACTGCTGAGTTTCGTTCCTCAATAACCAGGTACAAGATTTTTACCTGCTGCTTTACGTTCAGGTTTCTCTTCACTCTGTTTTTTGTCTGCCTTAGAGTACAATGGCTGCTCCTGCTCTGGAGCTAAGAATGAAAAGAAAACATACAAAGCCATTAGTGCAGCTTTCGTGTGCATGATAAGTCATCACAAAAAACAAGCAAAAACAAGGGGAGGGGGCCTAAGACAGATCTAATAAAAACAAGACCTGTGCAAAAATTATGCAGATCGCACACATTGTGGGAATCGATGCAAGCAAAGCTTTCTGTGCTGGTTGCTTTGCTCGACGATAATTAGTGATGACGTTGACGGGGAAACCTTAATTTCTTCGACTAAATGTTTAGTCTAGCACAAGAGTGGCAAGTTGATGTTAAACATTACCTTGTTTGCACCACTGCTGTTTGTCTGTGTAGTACATAGAGCACACAGGGAGAGGTGTTGTGTTTGCTTCAGGCGTTCTTGTATGCCATATTTCATAACCTCTGAGAGGGTTGGGCATTGTCATTGTCTCACATAACACATCACAGCATGGCAGAAGTATTAAACTTGAATTGGATTATGGGGCTGTACGTGGCAAAATGACAATCGGATTATGAGGCAAGCCACAGTCGCGAATCCGAATTAATTACGACACCGCGACATTATTTAATGTGTCCCGAAATCTAAGTGCACGTGCGTTTTTTATTTCGCCCCCGTTGAAATGCGGCTGCTGCGGTTGGGATCAAATCTGCGACCTCTAGCAATGCTATAGCCGCAAAGCTACCGCGGCGGGCACAGGAGTGTTGATTTGAAGGTTGACCGCTTCCGTAGTGTCACCTGGACCCTGTGGTGCACTTTAACTAATGCGGCACTGCTTCTGCACGCCCTGTGTAATTTGTCCACTTTACATATTTGCGTGGCATTAGTTTTTCAGAAATAGTAGGAACATAGTGTACTGTACCATGAACTTAAGCTTATCCAGTTTCCTCGCTGTCGTACAGTAGTAGGGTTTCCTTGCCTTCTCACGTTACCCCTTTTCCCTAATTGTGTGGGAACTGCCTCTTCTCCTCCCTCCTCTCTACAGTTCTATCTACGTCCCCTCTGGACTCGCACGTTAGTAGAAAGGAAAGCGCTGCAGTTTCTTCACTGCATTTGAGGGGAATCACAAATAATTACAGCTGTCAAGAGGCTAATGTGACAATGCCCAGGGAGGTCCAGAGGGCATTGTGCACATACGGCATGGTGGGGTCCAAACGAGTTTCTCGCATTTTCTTTCCGACTCGCTCCTGTCACGTACACATAAAAGCTGCTGTGTGGCACACCCCGGCCCCTGACGAGGTGTGCCAGACAGCAGCAGCAGTGAGAAAGTCGAAGGAAGAGGCAAAGAAAGCTTCGGTTTTAAAATGCTTCAATTCAGACAAGAAACCAGCAGTTTAAAACGAGCACTTTAAAAAGAAAACACAAAAACAAAATGTAAAGCTGCTCCCCACTTTGCATATTTCCACAGAACTGCTTTGCCATATTTCAGTGTTCCTTTACTTCAAGTTACGGATAAATTCAACCTCACTTTGAGATATGCTTACCTTCCCATTAGCTCAGACGGTAGAGCAACTGCCCCAAAAGGCGTTAGTCCTGGGTTCAATCCCTGGTCTTCGACGAACTTTTCTTTAACTACAAAGCTTTCTTTCAGAGTAACTCACATAGCTTGCCAAGGGAATGCAACGAGAAAATCTAAAACTGTTCCTGTCATTACATTGCCACGAAAGTAGCAATGTACATTTGCCACAAAGGTGCCACGAAAGTACATTCCACCTTGTACTGACACAAGGAGCCAACACACACATACATACACCACATACAAAAGTCAATGTACCCACTTGCTAAAATGTCTGCATTCAACTTCATATGAAAAAGTTCAGTGGATGAAAATTCCATTGCGTTGGTGACTTTTTTTTTTCTTTACCTGAACATGCTGCACTTGCCACGTTTTTTTAATCACTGCTTTTAGCATGCACAGTAAAGCTTTCATTCAAAGATTGTCACATTTAGCAGAGCCCTTAAACTTGAGTGTTGAATGTAGCTGAACACGAATTCTGAAGTCAAATTTCTCGCTCCTGTTGAACCATGGCAGAATAGACAAAAAAACAAAGCACGGACTGTTTCATTTATTAGACACAGCTTAATTTAGAATTAAACTCAAAGGACAACTGGGTCTACATCAAATAAAATATTCCAGAAATATGAAAGCAGCCTTGTGAGCTATCCATCAAAACAGCTTTGTAGAACCAATAAATTAAGGAAACTACAGAATGGCAGCAAATCGCTGATATTACACTCATTTATATTTTTTTCGTTTTAACCCTTTCAGGGTCGATTTTTTTTCCTCCCTTTGCAACCGCCCGGGGTCGATCTTCTTTATTGCAGATTTAAATTTTTCTGAGACCTATTTCAAAAAAAGAATTACTCTAATTTTTTTAGAGTGACTGTAAAGAAAGAAAAAATTATTTTGTGTTGGCACATTTGTACTACTTATTCATGAATAACAACAATAAATATAGAAAATGAACTTATAAGAATTAAAAACTTGATGCGTTGTTATACACATTATTCAGAGGCTTAGAAAAATGCGCACACGCGAATATTCCGCAAGTCTCAAATGTTCCTCCTCTTACACTAGTATTTACATCCATAGCGTAATCGAACTGCATAGGTGAGCGCACTCAAGAAAACTGTGTGGTTGCGCACCCGTCAGAAAAGGAAAACCTGTGACAAACTTCAGCTAATCCTTCCTTCATCTTATCGCCAACCAGAGGCAATTAGTTTTCGTGAGTCTCCAAAAAAAGGACACACATACACAGTGGCATCCTTCATATGGCACCCCTGTGCACGAAAACAAGCGAGCAACAAGTGGTCACCCTTTGAATGGTTAGTAACGAGACATTCATCAGTTTTAAAAGCCCAAGAAGCCAAAACTGCTTGCTAACCGCCACGTGCCCGCATGTGCGCCAATGCCACGAGTGGTAGTAGACGCGCCGGAGCAAACAAACCATCCAACAAAAACTGAGAGAAAGAGGCACGAGAAAAAAATTCCGTATCCCCACATAGTGGCAGCACATGCCAGACAAGAAAAAGTTTGGAAATTGGCGTGCTTCTTAAACATACAGACGGCGCCGTAAATATACGGCATCAAAAATTTTGGACTTGTTCACGGCGCCATATATTTATGTCAGTCAACCTGAAAGAGTAAACTGGAGGGTTTAGCATACCAAAGCTGCATAGTAGGCTATGAGGGACGCTGCTGTGAAGGATTACCTATTAATTTTGACCAGCTGGAGTTCTTTAACATTCACCCAAAGCATGGTACATAAGCATTGTAGCATTCCACCCTATTCAAATGTGGTTGCCGTGGTTAGGAACCAAATCTGCGATCTCATGCTAAACAGCAGCATGCTATAGCCACTGAGGCATCATAGCGAGTGTTAATTAATTGACCAGCTAACTAACCACCTATGGAGGCTACACAGCTGACGAAGCTGTGGGACTTTCCTGATTTAACATGTGTTTACCTTCGATTGTCTCTATGTCATCTTCAGAATCCCGATTACCATTCACTTTGGCCTGTGGCAATAAAGCAGCCATCTGAGGTGGCACAGAGTCAAACAAGGGGCCAAGAAGATCCACAAACTTGGCCACATGGTCAGTGTATGACATTGCCTCGACGATCTGAAAAGAGGAATAATAAAATGAAGAAGACCCCCATAGCAGGAAAACTTAGAGTCTACAAAGTAGGAAGACTCAAGGAACATGGAGGTCAAAATTCAGCTTTCCTTGGAGAGGCACACATAAATCCTTACAGAGATCCTTACAGAGACAGCTGTTAAGGGCACTTTCTCCAGCATTTGTAGCATCTGTCACCAATATAATCTCTGCACTATAATAACAGTGAGAAAGCATGACATAGCACAGGTTAAGAAACACCCTGCTTTCATGATGGCTCTGTACTACAATATAAACTACCTAACTAACCTCGTATGAAGTCATGCAGATATGCTAAAATCATTCAAATTTCACTATCTATACAGTCGACGTCTATTAATTCAACCTTGACGGAACCGACAAAATTGATCGAATTATCTGGTGAGTCGTATTCAACGAGATACAGAAAAAAAAGACAACAACACACCACTGATTCATTTGGCAGTAATTTCTCGAGTTAACATGCCTCGGAATCAAATGTGCGCCAACTTTATATGTGTCAGAAGTAGAAACCTAACATAGAAATGACTTAAAGCTTCTAACCCAAGGGGAAATCTAATGTCCACCCTTTATTTAGAATGGCAGCCAGTTTTCTAAAGTCAGCATTTGTGCAAAGGCGGCTTTAGTTTCATATCCGATATTATTGCACAGGAAACTTTCAGCCCACTTTCCTTACAACACAGAAAGTGCCTGTTAGAACTGGGTAAATACCGTATCAGACATTGTGGGCTACTGTTATTGCTTGAAAATCTTCTACAGGCAGGGCCGAAAATATACATTTTTACAGTGAAGCTGTTGAGGGCTACTTCCTCCAGGATCATGTCCATGTGTCGACACATAACTCAAGCCTTCCCCTCGGGCATCTGCGTCAGACGCCACCTGCATTTTTGTCTCCAGTTTCTCGCGAATGCTTTGTAGCTCTCAATCTAATGTAGGTATCTTGGAAAAAACCATGCTGAAATTGGATGCCATGACAACTCTATCATTACGCCAAGTTTCATTTGCTTTTCATAATTAGTTCACAGTGAAGTTGTAAACGTTACAGAATTCCAATCTGCTGTCAATACATGGGCAACTACAGAGGGAGTATGGTTACATAAAACGGCTGTAACTCTTGTTTTATCCAAACTATCACGAAACAAATCATAAGACAATTAGTCGCTAAGAGGACTCTAACATTACACAGAGTTTCATATGCTTTTCATAATTACATAGTTCACAGTGACGTTGTAAATATTGTGGAATTCACATCTGCCAAGCAGCAGTACTTGCACACATCCCTACTTCATAAAATAATGACAATAAATCACTCCACTGTCAAAAGATGTACAGTCGAACCCACTTTTAACGATACCGGTTTTAACAATATATCGGTTATAACAATGAGAAGCTGCTGCACCGTCAACTTTTGTATGTTTTTAATGGTGAAATAACCCGCTTACTGCAATGCCCCGAAGCCGCATTATCGGTTATAACGATGAAGTTTGGCTGCTGCGTGTCCAAGCCGAAAGGTAGTGAAATGCAAAATCCTCGAAAAGGAAAAAAAGAAAACGAGAAATTCGAGCCGCTGCACGATGGGCTGCTGCTCCAACAGCAGCCACGCACTCATTTTCTAGCCATCTCCACATGCCTCCCTCCCGTCACCCTTCCACACCTCCGAGCACGAATGGGCTGAATGCACAGCTCAGCTGCACCCACAGCTCTATGCCGCCCCACCCACCGAAACACAAATGGACCGCGTCAACTGCTCTGTTCACATGTTGCTTGCTGGCTCCTCATTCAGCGCAGTTCTGCAAACAGTTTAATCACTCACGCTGGTCTTCGTTGTTTGCATCGAAATCGTTCCTGGCCACGCGGTTTCTCGCTGCCGAAACAGAAGATGGCTAATCCATCTGTTGATCATCAGCAATACACGACGTTGCTGGTGAAAAGAAAACGCACGGCTGTAGATTTGTAAACTACGTGCTTCTAACCGACGATGCGATCATTGCAACTGTGCTTGCATCAATAGCGGCGGCAGCGATGACGCGGTAGCGCAGGCTGCCGCAGTAGGACAGGGAAGGGGGTGGTGGGGAGGGGCACTGGCCTCCCCGCCAATACAGTTTTCTCACAACAGCTCTGCCATCCCCCTATTTAGATTTTTTCATGCAACCTGGTTAAAACAATGGAATTTTCGTGGCACCTGAATATTGTTATAGGTGGGTTTCAACTGTATTCGTTGCCTGTGTCCTTCAATAATAATAATAATAATACCTAAATATAATAATAATAATACCTAAATATACATAGGTGCGTCGAGTGAGGTAAAACACACCACTGCTTCGCTGCTTGTCCTTCTTCACAGAGTGGAAGGGCCGATGAATTTGATGGTAGATGACCCGTGTGCAACACATTCACTGCCTGCTAAGCTCCACCGAGACAGAGGTTGCCACTAAAGGGGTCATTACTGGGGCCACCATATGGGTCAGACGCGTGTGCAGACTTGTCAAGTCTGAATTACCAGGCGAATGCGATTTTAGGATCGAAATAACAAATGTTTGGGCCCGTAGATATGCATGGGCACTGGCCAGGACTTTTGGCTGGGATCACATTCACCAAAAAACCGAATTAACCGGAGCCAAATTATACCTAGGGGTGTGTGAATATTTGGAACTTTCAAATAACGAGTCAAATAGTGTTCTATTTGATTCAGTTTTCGAATTGAATAGTCACTATTCAAAAATGCGAATATTTTTTTTATTTTAGGATGTCAATTGTGCCCAATTGAACATCAAATTGGAGCAAATGTGCTCCAAAGTTCTACTTCCAGAGAGCATAATACAGACATAAAACATGAGAACTTATGTAGTGGAGCAGGCTACGTCGCTTAGGTAGCCATATCTTAAAGGCTATACAGCAATCATTGATACTCTCTGAAGAGTCGTGTGCCTGCGAAGAAACTTCTTGATTGCTCCTGATGCTCCATTTGGGGTTTTAATAACAACACTTTATAACACACTATGTAATAACGACAGAAACTTGCTAACTTTAAGAATACTAGGATGTGAATGTCATTTTATAATAATTGTGACAACGGCTATTCATTATTTGAACTATTCGATTTGCTTCTGGCACTGTTCGATTTTTATTTGATTCAGTCTCAAAAAACACCGCTCAGACACCTCTAGAATTAACCTAAGGTCTACTGTATTAGTGCCTTGATCTGCCAAAAACAAATTCTTACAGCTAAACAACCTAAACTCCACTATGTCTAGTAGAATATCTACTAAAATGTCAACATTGTTCACCTGTTCGATCACATTGTACTTGTTCACTTCGTTTAAGAGGTTTTAGTAACAGGCAACTAACATGGTAATGAAGTTTACTACACTTGGCTGCAAAAACTCCACAACACAATGGCTTTCTTTTGTTATTTTCAGAATGCATTGCCTAGTCATGTTAACAATTCACTTCTGTAAAGTTTGAAGCAATACAGTCATGTGGGATGTAAAACCACTGAGCAGCATCTGGTACGAGTTATAACACAAGCAGAAAGACAGAACACTTTAAAGAAACAAGCAGCATTTCAAGCATGCATCAAGAAACACTTAAAAGAGGATGAGTGCCAGCTAGCACCAGCCAAGTAACTTCAGGATAAGAAAGCATAAGGAAAGGCATGAATGGAACAGAATGAGTGTGTTCCGCATAACCATGTAGAATGCTGGAATTCTCCATCATCCCAGCAGGTGTGGTGGTGAAACAGCAAAGCAACATATGTCTTTTCAGCCAGCAAAAGATGCCAGCATCCAATGGTCCATGTAATGCATCTATGCCACTTGTCTTTGTAAAGGCTGATGGGGCAATATAATATCAATACAATACATTCTGGGGTTTTACATGCTAAAAGCGTGAATTGTTTATGATGCACACCTTAAAGGGCCCCTCACCAGGTCCAGCCATTTTGAGCTGACAAACGCAGAGCATACAATGTGCACCAAAGATCGTGTTTGCAAAGAATTGCATCGCTACGCGCTACGGAAACGCCTGAAATTTCAATTTGAACGCCGTTTCCCCCTTCACTCGCGGCAACTCCACCCGAAGAGGAATGGTGATGTAGTTGGGCTCCTGCGCCTATGTAATCGTATCCGCAGTGTGCCGTAGCTCGTGGCGACATGCGACTTCGAGAATTATTCAAAGCAACATCTGTTATTTGTGTGATCTGTTGCTTGAATTGACGAATTGAAGTTTAGAGATATAATACAACACACAAACGGAATGTCTGCGTGTTCTTTTGTTTTACTTCGCACCGAAGCAAGAGCGATGTATTTCTGTTTCCTCTGCTTGTTCCCACAATCGTGCAGTCACGTGCGCAGGTATCGAAACTGTTATTTCTGAATGTGTTACAGCATGTGATCATACTCTGCGATACACTTGTTCTTGCCTCAGTATTCGTGTAGCACTGAATTATACCGCTAGGCATGTGTCCTTGTGCACAGCGCACAAAATTGTGTGCTGCGCAAAACGACCACAGCTCGTGCGCAACGCTGCCAGCGGATAAACTAGCAGAAATGTGCATCACTGAAAAAAAAAAAAAGCAAAGGTGGGGCCCGTGACGTATGTGTCACGTGATCCTCGAGGTCCGGCATGGGAGAACGCAGGGAAGGAATTTCGTTTGCGAAGGCTAGACAGGGCAAGTGGAGAGGGAGTCTGCCTCTTGAAATCATGGGTTCGCGGCACTGAAATATTTCTATGTTGGCTATTAACGGGCCGATTTGAAATTTTTTTGCGGCAGAACGCTCCTTAGAGGACACGTAACAACTTCCAGCATATAACCAAAATTTGCTATGGGGCCTGGTGAGGGGCCCTTTAACAGGGATTCCATGTTAATTTGGCCACCTGAGGTTCCTCAATGTGCATTTAAATCTAAGCACACGAACGTTTTTGCATTTCACTGGCTGATGGTGTACAATGATGATGATGTGTGGTGTTTTATGGCGCAAGGGCCAGGTTTGGCCAAAGAGCGCCATGACAACTGGTAATGTTGACGATGTATTATGGAAAATGTGACTTGGCTGTAAACTGGCCTAAAAATAGTCGCTGTAAAGTGCATAAAATCTGTGCTATAAAATTATGGCGATGACTAATCACGAATATTATGAACATTAAAATCCATCGGAGAAGTATGATGCAAAATAGAAAGTATATGAGATGGTAAAACTACTTGGAGCACTGCTGCCTCGCCAGAGCCCTTGAAACACAAGGGCCTAGAGGCTTGTGCTATACAATATAGCTATCACAGCGGCATCCTCTGAAGAGAGGACCCGCTATGAACATGTGGGGCTAACAACATGCAAGACAACATCTTTCAGAAAACTTAGGACTGCGTTGGTGTCAAATAAAGGTTCTGGGCTGAGTAGCATTACGGGATGTAGGGGTATGTGCTGCCGGTATGCTAGCGAAAAATGTTTCCTTTTCTCAGATTCGGCTGCCCGACACTCCAGGAGGACGTGGAGGACAGTCAGCCTCTCCCCGCATCTACCGCAGGTTGGAGGATCATTTTCAGTGAGTAGAAAGTTTTGCGTGCCAAATGTGTGCCCTATTCTGAGGCGACAGAATATGACATCTGTTCGCCGTGATTTTGTTACGGAAGGCCAAGAACCTAACTGTGGCTTTATCACGTGCAGTTTGTTATTTATTCTGCGTCCCACACACGTTGCCAGTGGTTTCGCAGTTTCCTTCTTATGAAAGGCTTCAAGTCAGTGACAGGGACCGAAGCAGTACGATTAACTGCATGCAATGAAATTGATGTGGCCATCTGGTCTGCTAGAATGTTACCCTCGATGCCCCTATGTCCAGGCACCCAGCATATAATCACATGTTGATTAGGTATATATGCTTTGCACAGGTCAGAGTAGAGTTCATTAATTACTGGATTTTTGTGGTTACAGAAAGACATCAAGGGCTTCACAACACTGGGGGCGTCTGTATATATAACTGATTTCTTGAGTTTTTATTTATTTATATGCTTTACAGCCAACAGCAGTGCGTAGGCCTCAGCAGTAAAGATACTAGTTTCCGGATGCAGTACGTCGGATTCCGAGAAGGATGGACCGACGGCTGCGTAGGACACCCCGCCATGTGTCTTCAATGTGTCTGTGTAGAACTCCGTGCAGGAGTGTTTTGCTGGAGTTCCCGGAAATGCATTTGGATTTCAATTTCTGAAGCGTGTTTTGTAACTTGCATGAATGATATATCACATTGTATCAGCTGCCACTCCCAAGGAGGTAGCTGCTTGGCTGGACGCATTAGGCGAAGCTCAAGGAGTGGGACATGCATTTCATGACTAAGCTCCCTCACACGCAGCGAGAAAGGCTGTCTTACGGATGGTGTACAATGTGCAACCAACTCAGTAAGGCGAGACTGGCACAGTTGTCACTGCTGCCACAGACCAGATTTGCAGCACAGATGTGCTTACACAGTGCCACTTTCTAGGCTTCTCTATTTGAGCTTTTTGTACTTTTCATACAAGATAACCAAATTTGAGGACTGGTTTCCGTAGGTGTTTCAATGGGTTCCTGTCACAGTTTAGTTCTTATGATACACTGTGATCAAACAAGAGGTTTAAAACTGGGTGAGATGGTTCAAGTTCATTGCGACAGCAGCGCAGAGGATGGACACAAAGGGACTTGTCCAGTGCACTTTCTTTTCTTTGTGTCGCCGTCACCCTTGTGCTGTCGTCATAATGAACTAAAACAAAGGATGTCTCTGAAGCCAATATTTTGACATGGGCATTTGCCTTTATCAGGGCAACAACACCTCTATGTTTTTTTTTTTTCCAAAGTATTTCAACATCCCTCACACTGCTGGTAACCAGCAGTACAACCCCTCTCCTGCCACCTCAGTAACACAAGAAAATACCCTCCTCCCACTTTTAGCATTTCAACTTCTCTACACACCATGTAATTCTCCTCCCCCACTGGAGGTGGGGCAGAGTGAGCTACACATAAACATTGCCAAGGAACGCGATTGTCGATCTGACAAAAACAATCCCCTTGTCAAAACTTTGGTGCCCAGTGACATCCCTTGTCCCACCACTGTTCATTTCTGCTTCCATCATCCTGTGCACCTCTAACTTGTTAAATTCCTGTTGTCACTTGAGGTTGTAACAATTCAATTTTGTGTGTACACCTAACATGCATGCCTCATGAACTTTCGAGTAGGAAGTAGTATTCTATATTTCTTTATGCACTGTGGTTTTCTCTATGGGCAAAAACAATTACAAGTTATGAACTACAATAGGGTAGCTGGACAAAGCCTGTCACCACCCTTACGGCAACTGTGGCTTCATGGCACCTTAGCATAACTTTCATTAATGAAAATAAGAGAGAGTGAGTGGTTAGCTAAACCAGGGTGTCTACCAAGTTGACGTTTCCAAATTCCCTGAGTTTTCCAGGTTTTCCCTGATTGGTTTTGCTAAATTCCCTGAGTGACACTGAACTTTTTTTTATGTCGAGACGGGCTGACACCACGTCGCCCGATGCAGTCACTCTCTAATAAGCATGTTAAAAAAAAGTTGCAGCTTCGCCCGAAAGGCGAAGCATCGATCGCGATAGCAAACTAGTAGACAGCTATACGAAGTAAGGCTAGTAGTTTTATTGGCCATATAAGTTTGTAACATTTACTTACTAACTAAATTAACAAGCATGGTGTCACGCATGCAGAAGCAACTGTGAGCACATCTCACTTGATGACCACGGAAAATCGCTGCCACAACGGTGGAGTGAGGAAGCGCGGCAGCAGCAATGAGCGAATTGACTTTCGTGCTGCCTCTCGCTTCAACGCGAACTAAGCGTGGTAAACAGCGCACGGCGGACCCTGTCCCCGTCGCAGATGGCTTTCAAGATACAGCGGCCCGGTCATGCGCGCGCAGCCGCCCGAAGTAGAACGCCCCCTTCCCCTCATTGCCACCACCGTTACCCACGAGACTGAGGGATCGCCATCCGTTTGTGCGCAGGCGCGAGTAACAGCGGGCGTGAGAGAGACAATCTGGGGGTTTTTGCTCCTTGAAAATACGACTCTGCCCAGGCACTACGGATGAGGTTTCTTAGCGCGTGTTGTATTAGTTTGTCCCTAGACATGCCGGCTTTGCGGAGTGCGGAGTCCGCGGGCTGCCTGCGCGGTGAAGCAGTGGGCACGGACGCCCCATACCAATGGTGATCGCTGTTTCTGAAGGGGCAAGGTTGTATAAGTCGCGGGTCGCTTTTTTCGTCGCGACGATAGATGGGATTTTTTGACAAGCACTTCTCCAGGAGCGCACATGTAACCGGCAAACGGAGGACTCAGGAGAGCTCCTTAGGTGATAATAAAGCAGACAGCGCAGGATCTCCAGGGCACCCAACGGGTAGCTGGGGGATCCAAGCTGGAAGCAAGGCGCCCCGTGGGTTGGTGCCGCGGAGGCCGAAGCGTACCAAGGGGTGTTCGCATAAAAAAGTGGCTGTCCGCGATAGCGGACATCCCATGTTATACACCCCAGGTACGCGCAGGCCTCAGCGACCCCCAACCCACGGACCAGTCCGGGTTCTAGCTTTGGTGTCCTGGAAGTGCCGCCAATAATGCGAAATAATGACATGCTGTTACAATTAGTAAAGCAGACGATTGAATAAACATAATTACGTCCAGCCGTCAACTTGTGACGCTAAGCCCGAGCACACCAGCGCCCCACGTACGACTTTTGCAACACCAGTCAGAACTTTGCCTCTGAAGGTACATCGGACAGACATTCTCGCGCCTGCGGCGCTGGTGCTGAGTCAGTGCGGTGGAAATTAGCAAAAGGCGATTGGAGGATTGGTGGCTCAAAAGCAGAGAGGGGACATAAGGTTAAAAGGGTAGGAAGACGTATTTAAAGAAAATCGAGAAATTCAATAACACATAACACAGATAAAAATAAAAGGCGAAATAAAAATCTGAGCATGGTGGCAACTGCCATCGCCCCGTTTCAAAGGGGACGCTCCTACCATCCATCCATCCATCCATCATCGTCACCGGCGGCCTTTCAGCCACTTGCGCTCAACTGACTGAGCACGAGCGCGGCAGCCGCGAGACAGCATGTCCGAGACAGCGGTCGCCACATCGGGCGTCAGTGCCCGCTGCTACACCTATTTTACCGCGCCGGCAGACAGCGTCCGTGCGTAAACAAACTCGACTCCACTCCGCAATGCCGGCACGCCTAGGGACAAACGCCTACACATATGCGCTAAGAAACCTCCTCCGTTGTGCCTAGGCAGAGTCATTTATTCAAGGAGCAGAAGCACCCAGACCTTCTCTTTCGCGCCCGCTCTTACTGGCGCCTGAACACAAACGGAAGTCGATCCCTCAAATGAGCGTCTCGTCCGTTCCCCTGGTGCCTTGCCCGCGACAGTGCACTTCCTCGCCGCTTTCCTCCGTCGAGTGCGCAAGATTGAGCCGCTATCGACGGCTCACCCGCGTAGGCTTTCACCCGCACATACAGCATGCGGGGCACGCCGAAGATTTTATCGCCCTTGGACTTTATACGGAGACTCACGGCGATGGCGACGGTAAAAGCGCACCTGGAGTGTCCATATAATTGCTACTGCAGTTATAAAAACACTTAATCTAGTTTGAATAGTAAGGTGCAATGTTTACTTCATTCAAAAAGAAAACAGAAGGGTTAGTAAAATGCACAGCAAGTAAAATATTCTCGATAAAAAAATGGTAAAGCCCTTTGCAAATTGAGTCGAATATTGTCAAATACGAATAAAAAGGAGGCGCACACAGAAGCAAATATTTTTCAAAATGAGCTATTTTTATTAAGTGATAGCAACCATCTTGGTTGGAGGCCCGAACTTTCTCACAAGTGATTCTCTCTCACCAACTACAAAGTCAACGTCAACCGTCCTGATATACGCTCAGCTCGCGCACAACGCCCCAGTGTTGCGTTTCACTGTTTTAGAGAGTTTATTTCAGTTTGGATGAGGGACACCTGCATCTCGGCGTCAGCCAACACTTCGTTTCTTTAGCTCGAGCTGCTTCAAAG
Source organism: Dermacentor albipictus (assembly GCF_038994185.2). Taxonomy (NCBI): domain Eukaryota; kingdom Metazoa; phylum Arthropoda; class Arachnida; order Ixodida; family Ixodidae; genus Dermacentor; species Dermacentor albipictus. The sequence continues at coordinate 148,366,133 of NC_091824.1, forward strand.
ATGCGGCGACACGCTTCCTTTCTCGTTCGTTCTTGACTGCGTCGGCCCTTTCTGTTTTCGTCCTTTCTAGCTCCTCCTTCCACCGTGCGTTCGCCCCACGGACCATTTGACGCATTCTCTTAGTCACTTCTACGCTGGCAACTCCTCCAGCCGATGACACGGAGTCAAAGACGATTCGTTGGGCGACCAGAGATTGTTCCTTCTGATTTTCGACAAGACAGCCCTTGTTAACAGAAAATCCCCGCTCCACAGACGCATTTCCGTGCGAAAGAGATAGAATCATCTTGGCAAAAGTGAGTAGTTCCTTGTGTGAACCACAGATGCCTGCCCAAAGGGTATCCAGCCGATCCGTGCTCCTGTTAAAATTTTTCAACGCTGCTTGCGCCGAGGCTAAGGAGCACACATGCTTGTAGGACCGCATTGCCCGATCAGCTTCTGCTCCGGTCATCCATTGGTGTTCCGTCGCAACTTCGAGGGCATCAGTGAAACGCCTTTCCCCAAGCTCCGGAATCAGGGCGCACGCGGGATTCAGAGAGGACGATCCCCTCGTCAGCTTAAATTTCAACGGCGACCTTTCAGCGATTTTTTTGGCGCAGTTCTTTATGAAAGCGGTGCAGTCCCTTCTGAACTCAAAAATAGTACCATCTGAAAGTTTTGGGGCCTTTCGGAGCGCATTCTTCGTAGCAAAGCCAAGGTCGATCTTGGGCGTCGCAAGAACGTTCGCATGCTGGTCCATGTCAACCTTTATCAACTTCAACGGACTTTCCGCTGATGATGATTGGAGTTTAATGGCGCAAGGGCATCTAAGGCCAAAGAGCGCCAGGACATATGTTTTTGTTTAGTAAAATTGGGGTTTGGTGCTGTGACTTAAAATAGAGGCTGTATAGAGTCGTATATACTGTATAGACTGTCCGCTGCCATCATCACTTCTTTCTTCACTATTCTACTCATTAGTGATCGCAGATTTTCCAATGCTGTACCAAGAAATGGAAGCATAGGCGAATCTGTCTGGAACTGAGCCAGGAACGGCTGCATTTCTTCCGCGATACAAAGCATAAAAGTTAGCTTTGCAGACAACAGAGGATCTTGGATGGTTGTTTCGACGACGCCGTAACTGGCGCTGGTCGGTCGCTTGTTCTCGTTTCGACACGACTCAACGTACACCTTTAGGTAAGGCCCTCGAAATTACTCGGAACATTTTCAAGCCATCGCACAGAGCAAAACTTCAAAGGGTAAATGTTGCTCCCGGTAATGCGTGCGTATTCAGCACGTCGGGCAGGTACGCATTTAAATAAATTGTACATAGCCCGGAGAAATTCCACAGGTTGCCATCCTGTTGCCGCGTGTCCGGTTTTGAACGCGCCGTTCACCACATGAAGGCCACAGCTTCCAACGTCGAGAATTTGGTGGCCGTCATTGGATTCACACAGTTCTTGCTTGATCTCACGGAGAAACTTCATGTTGACGTTTGGCCCGTCCATTGATATCTGAAGAATTTTCGAACGTGAGAGTCCATCAGTGGCACTTTTAAATGCGGACACCAATTCTTCAGCTCGCGTGCGCCCAAGAAAGCATGACGTCAGGTAGCGTGTTTTCACGCTTCCCTCTGCATCCGACCAAAAGCGAACCAACACGTCCATTTGCTCCTTCTGTGCAACTTTGTTTAACGATTCGTCAAACGCTAAGACGAGGTAGGAGGCTTGGTTCAATTCCGACACGAGGCTCTCTCTAAAGAAAGGTGCGGGGCCATAGACAATAGTATATCCCACCTTATCTTTGCCAAGCTGCACTTTCTTGGCAGTAGCTGATGATGGGAACATCAACGGGAACAGAGAAGCCGATGCCGCGGCAGCACGGAATGATGTGTGCGTCATGACAGCATTGAGACACCACATCACCTCAGCATTTATCACTTCTGTGTCACGTTGAAAAATATCCTTTGCCGCACGCTCGGGTTGGATGTCCGTAGCTGTGGTTGAAGATGAAGGCGGCGCAGAACCTGACGCCACTGGCCCAGCTTTGGTCACAACAGCGCCCGACGGTTCACTTGCTGGCGGCGTAAGAAACGAAGCTACAGAAGGTGTCCTGGCTCCATTTGCAGCAAGTCGGTGTTTCTTACTTACAGCGTGACTTGTCAGCGCTCTTCTTCCCATGTTGCTCAGCGAAAGCTGCTTTCTGCATAGCGTACAGTACGCCGCGTTCGCGTTATTTTCAACGGGCCTAACCCAGGTGGCAAACTCACAATGTTTCGGATTCATCCAGTCCTGGACGAAAGTACACTTGGTCACGCTCATACTTGACACCGAACAAAGCTTGCCTGCTGCACCACTGCTGTAACTAAACCAAGTCGGGTCAGAACGGGGTCACTAAAACTTTAAAAATGCGACACGATTCCATACTTTGTATCTCTGCCAGCGTCGGCAGCTCGCGGCAGCGTTATGGCAGGGCGCGAAGCTATAGTCGCCCTATGCTTTGCTGCCTGCGTCCCGCGCGTGCCACCCCTCAAGGTAGAAATGGACGCTTCCATCGAAGCATTGCGCAGGAAAAGTTCGTTTAAGACTCGTACTGGAAAGCGGAAGCGTAGCGACAACTTTCTGTGGCTCTGCAGGGAAAGCTACGGAGGCAAAACGCGCGCAAGTGAGCCCTTCTGAAGAGTCCCGCGTTTTCATCCACGTTAGTTTAAGCTGGGGAAGAGAAAACACACATCTTATTAGAAACAGTTAAATAAAACAAAACACACCACTGAACGTAAAAGGTTACTTATTTTGCGGCTTTTCCCTTCCCTGTCTGGACAAAAGGGAACCGCCGCTCGTGGAAGCAGCGTCGATTCAGCGTCTTCTCCGAGCAACCGAAAGCACTGTCAAGCGCTGACGGACTAGTTGGCGCGGTAACACATGGGCAGAAGCTCCGCCCCCGTAGAAAGTTGTCCGCGAGTTTAAAGTCTCGCTCGCAACGCTTTCTGCCGCCTCGCTGGAGCTTTCTCGGCTGGGAAACAACAAGTGGGGGGGGGGGGGGGGGGGGGGACGCCGGCGACCGTCGAAAAACTTGATTGCGAGCCTTACGAAGCCTGTTCTCTGGAGTACGTGGCGCCGGGAAGTGTCCGCATAATTTCGACTCGCTTAGAAATTTGAAGCGCTGCGCTTTTTGCCGCTTTCCTGGCACGTTCTCTAGAAAGTACAGTGCGGGAGCCCGGCGATGGCTGTGGAGAAAACGCGCTTCGTACGAATCGTATAAAGTGCGTCCTGTCTGTTACTCGAGCCAGCATTACTGCGACTTTTCCCTGAGAAAGGCACAAATTCCCTGCGTTTTCCCTGAGTTTTTCCAGACTATACAAATTCCCTGAGAATTCCCGGTTTTCCCGGTTGGTAGACACCCTGTAAACCTATACTATAGAAGTGTTGCATATGAAAGCAAAGATAACAAGAAATGTGTAAATATACAACAAGCAACTCAAAAGTGGTGAAGCCAAAAAAGATAAATGATTGCCAGCAGTGCCTATGCTGGTATAGTAACATAAATTATCAGTAACAGCAGTTTATCTTTAGCTTGGCTCATTAAACGCATGTGCTGTATGAGTTGGAATGTTGTGTGCCATGTTGTACATCCTGCTGTGTGTCTACACCTCCATGAACGAGAACCTGTGAAACTATATATTGCTGCACTGCCGAGCAGACTCCTCTTTTTAAGTGTTTCTTGCCGCACAGTTCCCAGCAAGATGCTTGCTGGTGCACTCAGCCCGCGATCACTGAAAGCAGCTAAAGATGATCATGCGCAAGGAAATGAGGCTCACAAAGTTTGCACCAGACACCAAGCATGCATGTGAGCGCAGAGAACCAGTAACTAGTCTCAAACATGCTAAATTCAAGACTGCTCTTCATGCACAGTGGGGATCAAAAGAAAACAACATAAGCGTTGAGATGCAAAGAGGGAACAAGGTTAGTTCTGCCCATCCTTCTGCTTGTCGAGGCCTTTGTGCCTTTACTGTGAGGTTTAGACAAAAGCACCTTGAAAGCACATGGCAATGAAATGTCAGTAAAAGTAATACAGTATATTAAAGAACATGCTTCTGACATCATCTCAATATGACCCAGGAAACCTTTTCTTTCTTTAAATTAACTGATTTGCCAAACAACAAGAACAAGCACAAAAAAGCCTTTGGAAAACACTGGACTGGTGATGTCATGTGTTTCCATATTCCATTTTGTCCATCTTCCTGTTGGGCTACAAGCCTTTACTCAGTACAAGCTTAAAGGTTTCAATGCCTTATTTGAGGCCTAAACCTCTGATTGCAGCAAACTTCAGTCTTTGAATGCTCAGCACCACAATGCTTCTTCTGTCTCTTACACTTTAAGGTTTAACATTTAATGTTCCCCAAGTGCACAATCATACCTGCTCCTCTGTGGCATTTTCTTGACACTTTTTAACAACCTGAAAATAAAACAAACAAACAAACAAACAAAACCAAAATAATAGAATACAACAGAAACAAAATTGTAGACAGTAACACGAGGGATGCATGCAAGGTTTAAGGGATTTTTGAAACATATATAACAACAAAACTAAATCAAACAGCAAACAAAAGGGTGCATGCAAGAACTGAGGAGAGTGCAGGGACACAATGCACAACACTGAGGCACTAAGCAAGCTGCTAAGCAGCAAGGCATGTATAAATGGTGCACAAAGTAACATGACTGCTCCAAATACTGGCAGTCCTGACAGCACTGCATCAAGTTAGCAATACCTTGACAAGTTCCTCTACATATTTTTCCATGGCCTCTTGTTTTGACATGTCGCCAAGTTTCATCCAAGCATCCCTGCAAGTGGCGAAGCAGAAAGTCACTTGAGTTTTAGGAAATGCTTAAACTTTACCTCGACATTTAGGGCATTGTTTTTGGTTACAAATTAACATAAAGAAGCCTTCTGTGCAGATAAAACCAGTGGTTAGCAACCTTCTGCAGAAGCCTTCAATATTTGCGTTCTTATTAACAGAGAAATTAAATTAGCACTAGCTAATTAATCAACATTTTAATTAAATTTTTGTCGATGACGTCAATACAATGTTTGTAATGTCATTTGAAAACATCGCTTTCAGCTATTTGTGATGGGTTACCATTCATGCTCCTAAAAAAAAGAACACCTTGTAAAATCCCACACAAAAAAAGAGAGACTTGTGTGCAACAGCAAATTTTCTTTTACATGCAGCACTATTAACTATGCACAAGATATTGTCTTAGAAACAACAGAAAGTGGTCTTCAAATGTGCTCTGCAAACTTTGCACTGACAATGTAGCCGTAAAGTTGGATAATGAGAAAGTTTGGTAACTCACCACTGCTAATTAGTTAAGAACAAAAAAATACTGGCCTGCTAAATAGATACAGTTGCTTGCACCTTAACAGAAGGCTTTGCATTCTATTTAAAACATGGTCCATGTTATCTGGTACAACCATACAAGACCTGAATAAGGTCCTGTACAAGCAGCCACACAAACATTAAACAAAACTGCAGACCTTTATTTCTTTGTTTTCATTCTCATATGCACATGTCGCTTTGATTTAATTGCAGTTAGCAAATGGGCCACATGAGCAGGGCACTTATTTCACAAATAGTCAGGAACACAGGGTGACCAGTTCTACGCTTTTAAGTGGATATGGGCTGAGGAGGCTGATTTTCTATTACAAGTTCAATCTTTTCTATTGCATAAGCAAAATCCTTGAAGGCAGTCAGTGCAAGAGAATGCTAATAAGTTCAGCACAATGACTTAATGACATAGCTTTTATAAATTTTATGTTTACATAGCAACAGTGTTGGGAACTATACTGCATTTCATACATACCAGCCAACGTAGCGGAAGCTACGCCACACAAGTAGTGCTGACATAGAAGTCTCAGTACATGTTTTTCACAATGGAATTGTTTTTTGATCAGCAACACTTTCTACAGAATAATTGCTTTGTATGCTACAACTACAACTTGTGGGCATAAACTTACTTTATATCACACACTATCGGGTGCATGTTTGTGCTGCCAGTATGTATGCAGTGTACAAAGTAAGTTTTGGTCGTGAGCACAAGCAGTGCACTGTGGTCGCTGGTCACAGAATTGTGTCACTTTGCTCGTTTGGTGGTTTAACAGACCATGTAAAGCCAATGGACGCAGCTTGCCACCGTGCTGTTCCAATACAGTGGCACTGCCAGAGATTGATTTCAACAGAGGAGGGGGCAGTCGCTACCCCCTCTTTCCCCGAGATAGATACAGTATCAGTCTCCCTCACAACCCTCTCTCTCTCTTATGTGTGTGTGTGTGTGTGTGCGTGCGTGCGCGCGCGTGTGTGTGTGTGTGTGTGTGTGTGTGTGTGTGTGTGTGGTCATTCTCCACAGAACAATAAGACCATCATTCTTACAACAAAGAAAAATGTGTGTGGCTGCTTCAGCCAGACAGTTACTTTCTTGTCAATTTTCCTTCAATAAAGTTTTTCTCTCTATGCTCTTCTGTAATCACTACGTGCCTGTCACACCTCTCGTGAGAGGAGATGCATGAGTGTGGCGCAAGTCTGTACTTACATACAGACATCGGCATACACGCCTGGAGGGAGAAGCAACAGGGAGGAACTTGTATTTTCCCTTGAAAAATACCTCGACACTGACCTTGAACAAAATTGGGGTACTCTGTTCCCTCTTTATTACACCCCCCCCCTTTCATCAGGAAATTGATCTCTTGCCTAAGCCACTGCATCTATAGGTTGATATCTGTAACGCCTTCCATGTAATATTGAAGTACTATCTTGCATCATAAAAGCATGAGGCTTAATAATATTACATTGAATTACATGATCCATACCTAGATGTACCATTTCCTTTTATTTTGCGAATGCAGGTACTGAGAGCATTGCCTGTTATATATAATACTAAGCCTGTTGGATTACATTTAGTTAAATGGTCAGTTAAAAAGCCAGGAGAAGTCTTAGGATACAGTAATGTGATGATTGCGTGAATTATTCACTTCAGAGCAAAGCATGCTCATGTACCTTAAGGTACACTTATGGGCATTTAGTGCACACCAGCCTTAGAAAGGATAAGAAAAATAATCTATGATAAACAATTTCATAAGCCTTGTTGAAAGCAGTGTTTTTTCTAAAAGGAAATCCTGGCCAGCTCAATACCATTTTGCATTGCCTACGATGTCCCAGAATCTCGGCTTGGGTACTTTGCATTCTGCTACGGATCCTAGTGTTGCTTGCTTGTAGTAGGCATAGAACTTGAGCTGAAGTTCGTGTGAAGGCTGAAATGATCCTGCATAGAACGAGATTGCACAGTCCAGTGAGTGCTACAGGTCGTGCAATTAATGGTTACTGAAACATACAATTTATAAAATCTGTAGAGCTGCAATATTCAATTACCGCAGCGGTGTCCAGTCGCTTGAATGACGCTAAACGTGGAAATTGACAAAGCACACAGAGTACGACCTTCTATTAATGTGACCATATTCCATAAAACCCAAAGTGGGACGCCGGGGGGGGGGGGGGGGGTAGGCAGGTAGGTAGACACGAAGAGACCATTCAATCATTCAACACGCAAAAGCCATTTTCGTTTTTCTAAATCAACCCGTGCGAAAAGTTTCTCGTTCTTTAATACTTCTGGCTGAAATGTATTTTCTTTAGCAAATGTTCCTTTTTGCAAAGATGCGCAAGGTATTGCTCGCACGTCATGCGTACATTTACCTTTAGCACAAGCATGGCTTTTAGTGTCGCCACTTTAAGCTGTGTCTTCTCTGCGGTCCATATCTTGTTCAAGAGAGAAAACACCCTCTCTACTGGCGCATTTGTACCTGGAAGGCACACGCAATATTCCAGCACGGTCATCAAATTCTCACAAGTTTGGGGAGGCCACGGTCAGGCAGTGCTGCCGTACTGTGGTGGATAGAGCGGATAAAGCCACTAGTGATGGAGACAAGGTATCTTTCTAGGCCATTCCGAAAACATACGATTTGGAAAGCAGAAAAAGGAAAAAATAAACTTGCTCGCGTTGCTCGCACCGCCCATGTTTCAAAGGAGATGATCCTGAGAGCTATTTATCAACCAACGCTTCGTTCGGGAAAGCCAAATCGGGACAAAACGCCGTCCCACAGATGATCCTGAGAGCTATTTATCAACCAACGCTTCGTTCGGGAAAGCCAAATCGGGACAAAACGCCGTCCCACAAGTACCTCAGTGGGACACCGGGACCATGGCCGCAAAAGCGGGACTGTCCCGCCTAAATCGGGACGTCTGGTCACTTTACCTTCTATACAACCTGAACATTTCCTAGCTTAGCCTTGGGAAACCTTATGCCTGTCGGACACGAACAAAACCTAGATATTCCGGCTGTCTCATGCGCACGAGAGTCTTGCGTAGCCCGCCAAATTGATGGAATTTCCTGCATTCAAAGAATGAAATGTCGCAAGCGTGTCATTAAACGTCGAGCGATTGTTCTCACGGGGCCTCCTTTATTCTGTGGCTAACAAGCGGCGCACTATTTCTTAGGAAAACAGCTTTCATTAAACATTACTTCGGGCCTTTCGAAGTCAGCAATGCAATACGAAGCCAGGGCACATTTTTGGTTTTAGTTACCGAGAATTATCACGTCAACACCAATGCAGTCTCCATTGTTTATACCAGCCATCAGCGTGGTATTCATTATGAAACTTGAGCGGCCATGAAAAGGATATAAAGATAGATAGAAAACGACCGAAGTGCCAGATGCGGTGCAAGGACAGTGATTTGCGCGATAGAGAGCTTCAAGGAAACCGGCTTCAAACTAGTGACGCCACGGATAGATTTGACGATTTTCCTCGTTCCAACACAAACATCTTCACAGCCAGCTGTAGCATGCTGTAAGCTCGTAGCCTGCACGCTGAATGCAAGAGTGTTCCGGAGCACGAACGGACTCCTTTCAGTATACGTACAGCCTCTTTCAGCAGTTCTCTTGCTATTGGTTTAGTTTTCATCAATGCCACAACGACAGGTTCTAAATGGGTTACACGCGAAAAACCATCGTGTTTACTTGCCATTCTTTGGTAGACCACGGATCACCTCAACAGCCGCGTTGAATCTTTGTTCCGTTGTCATAGTGGTGAACGGAAGCTACAAGATGTAAAACAATCGAGCATGAACAATGTTTACATGCAGCCAGGCACTAGTTGCCTTGAATTCGTTCACTACGTTAGCCACTTCCCTGTCAATTCCTTTCCCCTCCTCTCCTCTGGCCGATCGTTGCGCCAGCTGGTGTGCTGTATGTGATGCTGGTAATATGGAAGAGCAGTATTTCCATCTTGTATAAACTAGTAAAATTTTGTATAATAATTTTTAATAGTTGTACATAACTTATGGTTTGATGTGTTTCTGTGGAGGCGTAAGGTTGTACATGATGTTTTGTTGAGCACTGAAACATAATCGAATTGAGCTGTTCCACGTTTTCTGCGCACCCGCGCCGCCGGACAAGATCTAATATGGTGGCCCTGTGAATGCATGGTACACGTTGCGAGGTCTCTTCTGTTCGACTTGCGGCTATTTATTTCCTTTAAAATTGAGTATCTCTCTCTTTTCATCTCGCGAATCTTCGTATAACTTCGACAGCAACACGATGGCGGACTCAAGTTTAGACCAGTTCTTCGCTAAGAAAGACAAAAACAAGAAAAAGACTAAAGGGAAAGTGACTTCCGAACAAATCGCCAAGAAGATGGCAGATAGCGGCGAGGGCGCCGAGAAGAGTCTCAAAAAGGACAAGGACAAGCAGGAGAACTCGTCGGGAAAGCTGTCCGTCACAATTCCTTCGCTTGCACAGGTAAGGCAGCTCCGACGCTTGTCCATACGGCGCACTGCCGGTTTTGCCGTGACCTCGCTTCAACTCCCGGCTTCCTGGCCTTCTCTTCGATGCCGGACAAATATGCTTTCTCACGAAAATGTGTCCTCCGGAATTCTCGGCGTGTATTGAGTAACGAGCATGTTGTGTTCTTCACACGGGTAGTCTAACTGCACCATTGCGGTAACCTCGAGTGTCTTTACTCTTGTTTATTGCACTGCTGACTGGATAATCATCCCTGCGGCCGCTAATCCTTGTGACTTTTGTTCGTGTTGACTGTTCCAGGGTGAAGAGGAGTGGAATGACTTCGAGGAGGAGAAAGAAGTAGATTACAGCGGTCTGCGAATTCAGGCGCTCACAATTGCGTAAGTGTGCAAGTTGGCCAGCTTTAGAATTAGCTGGCTTTCGTTCATTGGTTTAACCGACAGGCCGTCGCATAGCTTTGTACTTGTTTTCGGCTAATTTGTCCAGGCATATTGTAACCGGTGGAAGCAGTTCAAGTAATGTGAAATGTCCACTGAACTCTGGCCACTGATTCTCTTTAGTTAGTGTCACATTGTCAGCTTCACAAGTTTTAAAACATAACTGTGCTGTTCGTTAGCTTGTATCAGTGAATATTCATTTCAGCGTTTTGGTGTACTTCACATGGCTCCACATTGTGGTGTCACCTTGTCAGCTTCACAAGTTTTAAAACGCAACTGTACCGTTCATTAGCTTGTATCAATTAATATGCATTTCAGGGTTTGATGTACTTCACATGGCTCCACATTGGGTTTTCTTGAAACACATCTGCTTTCAAACTGAATGCCTTCTGGCTGTAGCAAACAGCTTCTGTTTTGAGCACAGAATCAGCCAGCAAGATATGTTCGGACTGATTAGCTATAATGAGAACCAACTTGTCAGCAGGTAGATGTACTTAAAGCAATGGTAGTGCACACAAATCTTATCTTAAATATCTAGGGCTTTCAGTTGTAACCAGTTTGCTTGCTGGGGGCAGACAAGATGCCGCAAAAGAAAAGAAAACTCGAAATGAAATCCTTGTTTTTCTGTTTAAATCTGCCATTCTGCTTGCAAGTTTTAGTAATGGTGCACTGAAAAGGAGCATATGCTAGTGAGCATACATGCGAAAGAGCCAAATGTATAAATTTAAGGCTGACTAGTGCATGTACCTTTGTTTCCACCATCTGATCTTAGTGTTACAATGGCTTAATTTTTGTGCTTATGATTAGATCAGAGTTCCTACCACTTTTAGCGACCAGATGTGTAGTGATGTGACGTCGCACTCTGGAGTAGTTGCACATATTTAGTGTTCTACTCTAAATTTCCCTGTTGCAATTAATTCAGTGAGTATAGTAGTGCTGCCAATGTTGTTTCTTATGTTTGGTAAGCTCAATTTACTGCATGCAAGTGTCTTGTGTCCACTGCATCCAGAACTTTTTTTTTTTTTGTAAGCGCTCTCAGGCAGGACACGGTTTATTTATGAGGTGCACGCTGCTCTAGTTTTCAGCGATGGGCCCTACAGTTATCTCTTTTGATTTAGTTGTGTGCCAGTTTTTATAGCTGGGACAGTGCTCTGCCATTATTATGCACCTGTGACATTTCACCATAGTTGTGTAAAGCAGAAGCCTCCCTGTTTCATTTCACGTTTTGTTAAAGGGACACTAAAGGTTACCAGAAAGTCAAGTTAAAGTGGTAGAGCAATGTTCTAGAACGTCTAAGGCGTCAATATAATCGCGAACAGAGCTTTAGTAACCGAGAAATTGAGGTAAATGCATGACACGATTTGAGACCCCCCAGCGACATTCCGGTACTAAACCGATGACGAAAGGTCTCCCCGTAATTTATGTTACTAATACTCAACTACTCGTATTAAAAATATCATTTCATTCGATTATAAGACGGAAGAAAATGCTACTTGTCTACGTCTACTCGATTCTAACAAAAAATAAGATTTTGACGTTACCCTTCAGTAGTATGGGTGGTCGAAAGGTTTCGTTTTCGCTCGACTCTGCGCGCACGACTCTGCGCCGCGCACGCTTTGGAGTTTCAGTACTTTCGTTATCGCGTCGTGCTGTGAGGGTTCTGCTGGCTCGCGAAACTTTCATTTGGAACAAGCAGCGAGAATGCCACGTCCATGTGATGTCGTGGGAAGCCCTCGTTGCTTTCCCGCTCCGGAGAGCCGGTGTCGAGGCCGCCGTCGTAGTACGAAACGACGCCGGCAGTGCGAGCCCTCAGCAGCAGGTCGCGCTCGTCGGTGCTCAAATCACTGAAGTTGAGCCCACCATCGCGAGCCAATCTGTCGGTGTCAGGGTCCATTGCGACGAGCGTCGAAGTTTGCGTCATAGAATGAAGTACCAGCTTATGGGCGTCTTGCGCTGGAGCTTGAGGTATAGTAGCGGCGCCTGGTGGCGGTGCGGGAAACGACATCTGGGTCGGCTGTGGCGAAGCACGTTTCTAGGCCGAGTTTTGCGTCGATTCGCACTTTTTTATGCCCTGTTGCGAGTGCGGAAAGGCTCGTCACTTCTCACAGACCACGCCGACCACGCTGCGAGCTCGCCGCAGCCTATAGTTTAACGAAAACGGACTTTCCGTGTGCCGTGGGACGTAATGTGGGACGTAATTAGTTTCTCCTTCCGCTAGCCACCATACTCCCGCTTTCGCTCTGCTGTCGGCTCTGTCTTGGCTCTGTTTCTGGCCGTAGCCGTAGCGCCGTCTGCGGACGCCGTTCTACTCACCGATGGCGCAACGTCACTATGAGACCATGATGTCAGTTCTCCTCGATCGGAGGGCGGGCGATTTGAACTGCGCTAGAGGTACGCGGACGCTTCAGAACGCATTTTCTCTTAAAATAAGTCTCTCCTTGCCACGAAACAAGCGTTTCGAGGTTTCTGTGATGGTATTTCAACAGTCCACGTTGACTTAATAGTAACCTTTAGTGTCCCTTTAAGAGTTGTTTCTAGTTATTAGTTCATAGCAGTGAAGTTTGCTTCCTGGGCAAAGGCATTTTGAAAACAGCTCGGGTGAATACCACCCATAGCACTGTCTCCTGTAGTAAGCAGTTACAACACTAGTCTTGATAATACAGTTCATCATTGCTCAGCACATATACCTTATGTAGCAGGAGTCTAAAATATGGTGTGAAAGCAAATCCTACATGTCAAAGCTTGTGCTTGGTACAAGGGTGGGCATATGTTAATCATGCGTAAGCTAATGTTTTTCATTTCAACTATATGTGGGTGCAGAGTACTTATTGCCTTAGGCACTGTGTTGTGGCATTTCTTTAAGACAACATTGGCAAAGTTGAATATGAAGTGTTACTACCATTCAGGTGAACCATAGCTGTCATACATCATGAAATAAGAAGCCAAAAAACACTGACACCAAGGACAACATCAGGTAAATTACTTGTGCTTAATAAATGAAGAAACGATCAATTAATAGAAATGAAAGTGGATGAAAAAACAACTTGCCGCAGGTGGGGAACGATCCCACAACCTTAGCATTATGCGTGCGATGCTCTACCAATTGAGCTACTGTGGTGTCTTTTACCCATCCACTTTCTTGGGTATTTGTTTCCTGGTGGAACCCTGGGAGTGTTCCTTGGCGGCGGATTTGGAATATCCTTTCTGCCGCAGGCGTCTTGAGAATGATATTTTTGGGTGAAGGCAACTGGTCAATAAACCCCCACATGCTACCTGAGGGCATCAATGTTGCCGGATTCGAGACCCTCATTATGTAATAAACGAGAAGAAAGGGATTTAACAGAGGGGCCCAATTTTTTGGGATTGTTCCCCACCTGCTACAAGTTGTTTTCACATCCACTTTCATTTTCATTCATTTGTTGTTTCTTTATTTCATTTCTTAAGCACAAGTAATTTTCCCTGTGTTTTCCTTGGTGTCATTGTTTGTTGGCTTCTTATGATATGACTAATAAAAATTGGGCCCCTCGGTTTAACCCCCTTTCTTCTTATTTAATACATTGTGATATTTAGTGCACTGTTCATTTATACTTTAGCAGTGATTTATGTGTGAGGTTTGTTGGTCACAATGAAATAAGAATGGTTGTATGTGTTTCTGAGTGATAATTTCTTTACTTAACAAACCCAGATAATTGTGGTGAGTTGCTGCACATAACGCATGAACAACAGGCCTCACACTCATGATAGACATTGGATTAGTTTGTACTAGCTGAGCATTCTTTGTATGTTACTGGAGGAAGAGGTTCTAACAGAGAATGGTGCACTTTTTTTTTTCATATTCAAAAGTCAACCATGGTGTGTTTGGTTTTATGGCATTGTCGTGCATTTTGCTCACATTATGCCAAAAGTTGCCAGAAAATCCCCTATTGGCTCATTGTCCACTTTCGAATGCTGTGTAATCTTTCTTTATTGCTTTCAGAACTTGTGACATCTGCAGGATTTTCAGTGTGGTGTAACTACATATAATTCATTTTTGTGTCTTCTACTGGCTTACTAAGCTTCTGCTAAAAAAAAAAAAAAGGCTGGGCTTCTTGAAAAGTGGGGTCTATTGATCTAGCTTAGCTTAATATCTTTTTTTTTTTTTGTCAGTCAGTGTATGAGCCGATGTTGTGACAGCCTCTTCAGTCACAAGTTATAAGGAACTATCAATAAAGTCATCACATGGTGAAACCATTGTAGCACAAATAAAATAGGCACAAAGAACACAAGACCAGACACAAAAGGTGCTTGCAGTGTCCAGTCTGGTGTTCTTTTTGTCTGTTGTATTTGTGCTGTGATGGCTTTACCAATCAAATAGCCCTAGAACAAGTTATCTTAAAATGTGTCACAGTCGCCTAACTTTATTCCCAGGTGCTGCAGACTCTATTGGAATAAATTCAAGGTGCGAGGATGATTGTTTATACAGTATTGAATGTTTGCAATTCTAAAGTAATTGATCCTTGATTTAGTACACAGTCAATCGTGGCATGTTTCTCTATAATATGAATTTAAATGCTGAATCAACACATATGCCTATTTTAACTATTGGCTGCCGGCATTGTGAGAAAACTCTTTTTTCACCACTACTAAAGGGACGCATCCTATTGAGCTTCCTGTTGTACATGGTGATGCCATTAGTAAAGTGGTCATGTGTTGTGATACTCTGTGCAATGAAGGGAAATAAAAGCACATTGAATAAGCAGGGTCTTCAATTTACCCACAGCTAAATGTCCATGCTTTCTTTCTTTGCCACCACCTGACAGAATAGGCAAAAAAGTCATGTACACAAATGTGCTTGCCTTGACTGGAGAGTATAGAGGAAAGAGAGAGAACAAAGCTTTATTCAGCTTGAACTGCTGATGGTTTGCTGAGCAGAATCCCTCTGCCCAGGGCCTCTCTGTTGTTTTGTGGCATCCTGGTGTCGTGCAAGTCCAGGATGTCACTGACAGCAGTAATGGAAGAGTTTAATCTTGCTTAGGTCTACTGGAAAGGCTTGATAGATCAGAGAGTGGTTTTCTGTGGGATAATGAGAATAATGAACAGTGACACCTCAAGTAGTGACTTATGGGACTCATTTCGTTGCCAAATTGAGTCGGTGTATAAGTAGGGGTAGTTATGTGCATAATTTATTCAACCTTAAGTTTTTTTTTTTTTTCATTAGCTTAAACAATTTTACTCTGTGCACTGTTTGAGATTGTCGGGAAGTGGCATTTCTTGCTTGGTTTCAATTATGTTGTTTAGTTCATTTGTGCATTCCTTCCCATTTTATTCATGTTTATGGCAAAACGAATAGAGTTGCTTAGGTTTGTGTAAGTATGCTAGTATGAAATGAATACAGTAAACACTCACTATTGTGTGTCCTGTGTGTCATCTTTTACATCCTGCACATTGTCTGCTGTCACAGCGCAGTGTTCCATGTCACATTAGTCTTGGCGGCTAGATGACATGAAAATAATGCTAGCAGGAAGTGTGCCCACCGACACTTGCTCTCATCTCCTCTGCTTCCACCAGGTTAGCTCATTGGTGAGGGTTTAGAGCAGTACAACCCAAATATAGCCCTTGTATGCTGGCTTGCTGCCCTTGGCAATGGGAGTGGCAGTTATCTTGCATAAGAATGATGTGGGACCATGAGGGTCTTGCTTATGGGCCTAGGCTTGCCATTGGCATTTCATTTTGGTGCACAGGGAAACTCATCAGGCGGGTCAGTACTGGAAAATAACCCAGTGATAGTTGGTATTGCTAGCCCAACCTTTTTAATGCATTAACATTCTTAGGGTACTTCACGCACTTTCCAGGGGCCAACTATTTATTCATATAGTATATAACAGTTTTCCTGCTTACCTGGGTCTCTGGGTAGTCTGTGGTCGAATTGGCAGTGCATTGAGCTGCTGTGTAACAGGGTTTGAAACCAACCATCGGACCAACTGGGTCACGGGAGTATGTGACTGTGTGTACATACGTGCTTCTCTTCAACGAATCATTCGCGCTGACGTGGGTCACTGTAGATGTAGGACTGGGTAGGTACACCTGTTCGAAGAAACTCTTTTACACCAACTTGGCACACTGGGTACATGCCACTCAGTCTGTGCTGAATGAGCCTCTTTAATGCAACTTTGGTCACTGGATATGTGCTAGTGGGCGTGTGCCATTCATCAATGAACTTCTCTGACACCAACTTTAGTAACTAGGTGTGTGCCAGCGGGAATGTGCCGCTCTACAATGACGAGAAACGTCCTTTAAATTTCTCCGTGGCTGAGCAGAATCGAACCCACGAGGACAGCAACCTAACACACTAACAGGCTATACCACAAACGCACTGGGTATTTGCCACTTTACAGTGGACACCTTTCACATCAATGCTTTAGCCAGCAGGGCCAATAATGCACTGGCTACGTGCTGCTCTTCAATGAACCTCTGGCCAACTTGGGTCACTCAGCATGTGCCACTGAGTGTGCTGCAAACGAGGAACCGATTCTGAGCATGCGCAGGCACCAGCATGCCACACTTCTCATCTCTCGGGCCATGCACGGACTTATTGGCAGAGCCGCTAGATGGTGCAGCGTGTCCAAAAAGAATCTAGAGGGAGTAGCCCGGTTGCCTCATGACGTGTTTCTCGGCATTCACACGCACCGGTGCGCAATGCATTTTAGAGGCAATGCGCAGGCTTCGAGGCGATGGCTCTCTATGGTGCTGAGTGTTCTTATAGCAGCAGGAAAGAGGAATCTCGCTGCAGTACATGCCTCATATGTAACTCTTTTTTTATGGTTGCAATACGTTGTGCTGCTATATTGATTCAATGCTAGATGCATTATCATCTACAGCCATCATGAGATGGGTTCTGCGAAATTTTTTTATCCTGTAGCATGATAGTCCTGTAGCAAACATAGTCCTCCACTATAGCATCTCCTGCTCCTGTGCTGCTTTTGGATCGTTAAAGGCCATTAGTCAATCCTCTGTGGTATGTTTAAGCTTAACAGCTCTCGCGTTTTGTGTAGGGAAAAAGAAAAGGAGGAAGAGGCAGCAAGGGAGCAGCTGGACGAAGATGGCGAGGACTCGCAGCAAGCCGGCGACCAGCAGTCTGGACCCTGGAAGGTGCAGCAGCAACAACTGCAGCAGCAGCAACAGCAGCAGCAGGCTGCTGCGGCAGAGGAGCCATCTTCGCCACCCCCTGAACCCGAGCCACAAGCACCACCGCCGAAGACAGGTTGGCACAGCAGTATTTTTAATTGCCATATTTGTACGAAAGTAACATAACCATGAATAATGCCAGAGGGGAACTTTTGGCAACATTGAAAATAATTAAAAATTGCAGTCTGGTCAGGCTTAAGGAGGTAAATCCTGCAACTTTTTTGTCAGAGATGTGGCGCTTCCTGTTATGTATAACTTATATCAGTTCATAGAGATGCAGAAATACACTCAACTGATATTTTGGACATGCCTGATAATTCGGATGCCTTTGCAGCACCGCTATGTATCCCATAGAGGCAATGTAATGTCGCCAACCAATAATTCAGACAAAGCGGCCAAATAATCGGGGCTCTAAAATACTGGATTTGCTAGAAAATTGGAGGACGCTTAAGCTTCGCCTTCAAGAGTGGAACGCGATAGCGTTCCCATTAGCCGCGTTTACATGAATGCGACAACGTCGCATCGCATTAGTGCGCCAGGCGAGGGTAGATTTACGGGCGCGAGTCGACTCTCGCGGAGCATGCAAACGCAGGATCGTCGCATTAGGAATGATGGGAAGGAATTGGCCACCAACATGGCGGCGGTCCCGGCTGCCCGCTTCGAATTGCATTTGGCGTTGCTTTTGTAAAATGCACTTCGTTCGCAGCAAATGATTGTCTAAACGGCTTTCGCTTAGTCTCAGGCCGCTTCGACGACAGAGTATTATGGCTAACCTTGTAATGTTTTCGAGATCGCTGCTCGTTTCGAACGGGTCAAAGCCTAACGAAAGAAACATTCGAGATGTCAGCGCTACCTATCTCTAGAGTCGGGAAATAGCCACAACGACGGCATATGGCCTCTGAGATCCGAAGATGTCGCTGGTCAACTAAAACTGTAAAAAACGTGCGCTGCTTAGCGTACGCTACACTATAGCGTATAGTGTACACTATAGCGTATAGTGTACGCTATAAGTTGCGTACGCTAAACTAAAACTGTCTATTTCTCGGCACTCAGCCACCAACGTGCACTCCGCCCACTACCGGACACCAGTTAGACCGGAAGTCCGCTGCACTTCCCTTATGCGACACCTTGTGGCGCTGCGTTCTCGCGAAAGTTAAGGCGCTACATGTAAACGGCGTCGCATCGCCTTTCCCAACTGCGCTGGGAAATGCGATGCGCCACTGTCGCATTCATGTAAACGGGGCTATTGACCCGCCAAGGGGTGTAAGACAATGCGCTACGGTGCAGGGATCACTTACGAGGCGCCCCGCATCGGACTTTGCGGCCACCTGTCACACGGAGAGCGTCGAGCAACGCAGCGTTCGGCGCGGCAACGAAATGTGCGCCTGAGCAAACGGAACGAACCAAAGAACTCGGTGTCTCGGAGGGGGAAACGATCTACGCCTGCCAAACGTCGTGATCGGCACGGGCAGAGAGATAGATAGATAGTAATCTAAAGAAAAGAACGGCGCTTGATTCTGCAACCCGTGTGGGAGCACGGCAAAGCGTCCTCAAGGGAGAGGGAGTCGGGGCCGGTCCGCGCACAGCCCCAATGCGCGCATGGTGCGCCACCTGTCGGGGCAGCGCCGTACATTGAGAGGAGGGGCTCTTCTGTGTTTGCCGCAAGATGGCTCTGCGTGTGCGGTAAGCGCAGAAGAAATTTAGCGGAAACGTACTTCGCTACTCGTGTAAATGCGACTTGTGTAAGTTACATGCTCATAATTACCGATATACACCGCAGTAAAACTTTCTACGACACGTTTTCAAGGCAACACCGCGTTCACTAGAAGCGCGTTTGTACCGCTTTCAAGCATCGAACTCGTGGCTGAGTGGTAGCGTCTCCGTCTCACACTCTGCAGACCCTGGTTCGATTCCCACCCAGCCCATCTTGGAAGTTGCTTTTTATTTATGAAGTGCCTGCCATGATTTATCGCTCACGGTCAACGCCGCGGACGCCGCCGCCGACGACACCGGCTTTTCTGCGACACGAGCTCCTTAACGCTATCGCGTTAAAATTGGTGAGCTTATTCTACAAGTGGTCCAGAAAGGTGTGCCATGTTTTACAATCATCACTTTCAGGGATACCTTCAATTTGGTGTGACTAGTGCAAGATATATCGGCATCTCTGAACAATGACAATCTTGGCACAATTCTAAGCAAGCTATCATAAGACATATCGGCATCTGAGGGATGGCGTACTTGGCAAATTGCCAGGCATGCTAGCTTACCACAGTGTGGAAACACTGCCGCCCGTTCACGTGTTCGGTGCTAGTCACAAAGTATTATGAAAGTGAAAGTATCTTTGAAAGTGATCATCTGGGGATGCATCCCAAGTTTGTGAACATATTGCTATTCACACGTACGCTTGCCTTTGGCCTGAATAGTCTGCAGCCTCGATTTTCCAGCGATGCCTTTTATACTATTTCTTTTCACACTTTTCACGCTTCGTCAGTTGTCAGCGACGCTCCACCCGTGTTATCACTGGTATCCGCCATGAACGGTGGATGATAAGAGCAGAATGGAATTCACACTTCATATCACAAATGTAGCCTTTATCAACGTTTCTAGAATTTCTAGTGACGATAGGCTTTATGACTGACTTGCTTCGCTTGTCCTTAGGTTTGGGCACAATCGGCAAGTACTAGATCAACTAGGCTTTGCTAGGTTTGGTTTCGAGGAGACGTTAAAAACAAGGTTGGCGACAAAAATCTCAACTTCTGTATGATTCGTAGCACACAGCCATGCATTTGAAGCTTAAATTAATGTATCACACGCTGTACTGTGTGCGAAATTTTGGTTGTTCTTATATGTTCTCTCTATAGGGCCTGTGGCGAGGCCATGGAGCTGCCCGAATAATCGAGCATGTCGTAATTATCAGTTTCTAAATAATCAGTCGGCGACTGTACAAGGAAATTTGAAATTTCAGACGATGAAACCTTTCGCCGTCTGATCTTTCAGGCTTTTTACTGTGACTGCAGTACCATAGCAACATTCGAAGCCACCATCACAGCCGTTTTTATTATCTTGCAGCCTCAAACCAGCACTCTTGCACGCCAATCTGCTGGCAGCTGTATCCAGCCATAGCCATTTGTGTTCGGCCACATGGTGTTTGGAGTGCAGTAGTTTAAACCTGCTGTTGTGCACTGTGCAACGGTAGACCTAGCTGCTTCAATGTTCGCCGCCAAACTTCTTGCTGTTCAGTGCTATGTTTTTCATTGAAAGGATTCCATGCTACAGTAAAAGCTCATCAATTTGGACCTCACGGGACTGGGAAATATGTTCGAATTAACAAATGAACAGAAAAAACAACATTAAAATCAAGTTGGAGAAGCATACCTTTATTTACTGAAGTATCTTGCAATAGTCGTCTGCTTTTTCGCGCAGATTCTGGCTGACATCACAATTTCTCTTAACTCTTCCAAGTGGCCAACAGTCCGCAAACTGTTGGAAGTGCTCAGGCAAACGTCCTCCAATATCAAAAGGGCCTCTGTGACTTCTCATGGGGTGCGATGAGGTCGCGGCTGCACCTCCTCGCATGACTCTTCGTCTGAATCATGGTCTTCCAGGGCGCCTGTGACATCATTAATAATTTCTTCATCGGTCAGGAGACCCGTTGTAGTGACACAATCATCCATTGCGATGTAGTCCTGAAGGGTCACATCTCTGGGAAGGACAGCATCGAAGGTCGGGCAGTCATCATCGGTGGACTCGGCTGACACCTCGTCGGCTAGTGCCGCATGCTCGGGCCCCACAAAACCGCTCAGCGATGACTTGCGGAGGTGTATTTTTCCAGACGGGGGCGATGATGTGTACTGCACCGAGTAAGCCTGCTTTCATTTCATTTTATTTGGGCCCATTTACAAGCAAATGGAGGGGGCCATGGTAAAAGCTGCTTATTGGCAGCTTTCCTACAGCTTTCCAACTTCTGAGCATAAGATCATTCGCTGAGCAGGTGCTTTCGATACTTCGACTTCACGTAGTGAATGATACCCTAGTCCATCGGCTGAAGGGCACATGTAGTGTTGGGCGGCAAAAAAATTACCTTGGCGCTCTTCAGTTAGACTGTACAGTCATGTGCACTGCAGTTGTCAACAACCATAATTATCTTGCGGTCCTTAGACGTGGAGTGCCAGTCTAATTGCTGCAGCCAGCCTCGAAAAATGTCCTAGGTCATCCAAGCCCTTCCTGTTCGCTCTGTGCTCGACAGGAAGGCTTTTGATGTTTTTAAAACAATGTAGCTTATGCGCCTTCCCGACGACAAGTGGCAAGCGCTCCATGCCAGTCATATTGGTGTCAAGAGGCACAGTTATCCTTTGCTTGCACTTCTTGCCACCAATGCACGGGTCCCCTATGAATGTCTTGTCGGGCAGAGCTCTGAAAAATAGAGCAGTTTCGTCTGCATTGAACACGTCACTTGGTACATATGCGGCGATGTGCTCAAGCAGCTTCACATTATTCCACTGGGTGGTCACGCTTTCGTCAACGCTGGCCTTTTCACTGCACACACTTCTGTAGACGAGTTCGTGTCTCTCCCGAAACCTCGCGAGCCACCCTTCTGAAGCTCTGAACGATTCAATGTTCATCATTGTAGTGTACTTCTCACCTTGTGCCATGATGAGAGGTCCACTCAAAGGCAGATGCGAGTTGCGACAGTCAGTAACTCACTGGAGCAAAGCTTCTTCAAGCTGGGGATGAGCTGTGCTTTACGGCCACTTTCTTGATGCATGAAACTTCTCGCTTTCGAAGGCTTGAAGAATCTGTTGTTCATTTTTCACATACGTTCCCAACTTGTTCCGCTTCACATTGTACTTAGTCATAACGTGCTGTTGTGATTCGCCGTTCTTCATAGCCTGCAAAATTTCCACCTTAGTCGCTAGGTTCTTGGCTTCGTACTTCTGCCGGCGTTGCCATCACTGTAGTGCACGATGGTGGTGGCATGCAAAACATGGTCACAATGAAAAATGAGAACTCCGCAAGAAGAGATGATGCCGACTCTACAACACAAGGGAAAATGGCGTCAAAGGCGCAGTGGAGCGAAGAAAGAAGACGCCGACGTTTGGTGACGCTGTGATCGAGCCCCCACTACCGTAGTTACTCGCATAATGATCGCACTCGCGTAATGATCGCACCCCTGAATTTTGTCGTCAAAATTCTATTTTTTTTATTTCCTGTGTAATGATCCCACCCCGAATTTGCCGCAGCGATATGTCGTGTGCCAAGTCTAGCTAATAACGATCGCACTTACCATCTGTCGAATGCTATGCGAACAACTCAAGATAAACTAAGTGGTCTGCACGCACCAAACATTCTTAAGCAGTTCCCCATTTCATTCCTTTGATCACTTCCCTCACTTCTGTGACAAAAAAAAAAGCTACAGCCAAACATGCCTTTATTATGTGTAGGCTTTTAAATGGTTGTGGTCAACAACAACAAAAAAAGCGCCTTTCGATTCTTCTCGTCTGCACTCGTGGGCCCACGCAACAAATCGCGAGCGGCAATGATAGCAGCCACGTTTACACTGATACGTTAGAAATGTACCCTATTCATACGCCGACGCTTGTAACACAGCTAAGATATTCACCCACCCTTAGCGGAAACGTGCCATATTAGGATAGTAGTGAAGACAAATGCTGCAGTTTCCGCAGCATGCCCGCCATGTGTTCCTATGTCACTAGCAGCTAAACACGCCCATCTGTTTCTGTCCCCTCAAAGTGGACATGGCTACATTATTGCCGCAAACTTGCTGATATTAATAATATTATTCATTACTGATACGGAAGAAACTGTTTCAATGCACGTAATATACTCGCGAGAAGAAAAAAATCGCATTCGGCGCGTTCAACTTGCTCCGCCAGCTGCCATTTTTGTTATGGTGTCCCGCACTACATACAGCGGCAGCCGCCCATTTGTTGACCTGTTGTCATCTCGCAACAAATGCGGGATGAAAATAATTTTTTTTTGCGGAAAATTTAACTCGCGTAATAATCGCAACCATAAATTTGTGTCAATTTTTTGTGACAGAAAAGTATGAATGAAAAAAATGCAGGTTTAACTATAGACTATAGAATGGTGGCTTGCCGTTTCTTTCGCTCGCTAGAAATCGCCACACGTTTCTCAATAGCCTGGAAGGCCACATTGCTGTGAGCGTCGCTGTGAGGTGCGACGTACCTCCGGAGGAGGTCCAGAGCCGCGACGGCTTCTCCAAAGCTAGGATTTGGCAACTCCCCGGCATCGTGCAGCTTGTGCTCCTCATCGTCACTGCGCCACGGCAATGGCAACGGACGAAGGAATACCCGCAGGAAATTTCGCCCTCTTTGGCGTAATCATGCTAATGTGCTAACGATTGTTTAGTATTGCTGCGGAGCGCGCGCATCCGAGTAGCCGGGTTGCGCGCAGCGCGGCGTGGGAGAAATGTAAACAAGAGAGGAGAGCTGGCCCGATAGGCGGAGCAACGCCACGAGCAACACCAACTTCCGGTTTCACTTTAGCTTCACAAAGAGTGATGTCAGG
This sequence comes from Dermacentor albipictus, assembly GCF_038994185.2. Lineage (NCBI taxonomy): Eukaryota > Metazoa > Arthropoda > Arachnida > Ixodida > Ixodidae > Dermacentor > Dermacentor albipictus. The sequence goes on from NC_091824.1 coordinate 148,390,104, forward strand.
GCCTCTCCTAAGTTTCTTTCCTCCGCGAGTCGACCCGTCCAACAACCATGCGGTGACCGTAATCACAGTGATGATAGTGAGAGCATTTTTCACGAATGGCCACTTAGTGGCGGCCTCTCGAACGGGCGTGCGGCTTCTTGCAGCCAGTTCCATAGCCAAGCCCAGCCAAAACTCGTCAAAAGCCAAAATGGCGGTTGGAGCGCGTTGCCTACTTTAGCCTAGGCGGGTTCGCTGTGCTAAGTTGTGACGTATCATGCGGGAACGTTTTCACACGTACTACATAACAGCGGGGTTCCTTATACATTGGATCCTATGGAAGCTATGCCGGGACCGGATGAAAATGACATAGCAGCCGGGAAAACGCAGCAGTGAGGAACGTAACAGCGGGGTTCTACTGTATACCGTATTTACACGACTGTAAGTTGACTCGAATGTAAGTCGACATCCCCATATCGTGCGACAAGGAAAAAAAACAGAAAAGGAGAGCATACCCGAGGGCGTGTTAGATAAGGAAAATTTATTAGTAGCTGACATGGTCACTGGACTACTCAACTTCACTAGTGCTGCCATCATCGTTGCTACAGTCCCACAGCGTGTCGTCGTCCCACGAAATTTCACATTTGGCAAACGACCGCACCTCGTCATCTTGTGGAACAGCAGCCCACGCCGAATGCACCCGACAACACGCAGCCTTTAGGGAGGCTCTTTTGACAGGTCTGGTTGGCGTAATTTCGCGGTCTTCTGCCGCCAGCCACTCGTACTCACGGCGGAGCAGGTCCTTAAAAGGCGAAGATCCGGGCTTGTTTCATGACCATGTCGCACTTCACTGGCAGGGACCGATCACGCATTTCAGTGACGTACGCCGCAAGCTTAGCCTACAGCTCCAGAAAGCATCCAGACTTCGGCACGTCGGAAATTCCTCACTTGCCGTCACAGGCGAAAATTTCGCTTCGCTGCAGTTGCCACTCTCGCACCACCCGTTCAGAAACATGGAACTTGTGGCCCGCTGCGCAGCGATTTGTTTCTTCGGCGTAAAGGATGGCAGCCCTCTTGAATGCTGCTGTGAACGAGCACCGAATGATTAGTGGGCCTGGAAGCGCTCATGACGACTGAGGAAGCATGGTAGTAGCACATAGCCGGCAGTCAAGTGGAACGCGTCAAACCAGTGCCTTTCGTCAAGAAAGCTAAGCGCAACAGGCAAAGAGAAGCCCACGAGCGGTGTCTGCTCTTCCATGAACTACGGATGCTCCCCGCAAGCGCCGCCATTCTGAGGGTGCCACCGCGAATGGAACAGCGGCGCTTCCATCAACTATCGACACCCTCTCATGAGTGTTGTGTGCACTGTAAAACTCTCAAAAATTTTGAAAAACTTTTTCGAAAAGCGAACAAACACGCGGGATAGCAAAAAGCTACAAGTGGGGCCATAGAGCAAACATAAAATTGTAACTATGTTGTAGCTCCTGTTGCCTGTTGGTCTCGCTTTTTTGGCGGTGCCATGTTTTGGTTTCGATTGTAAGTCGACTCCTCACTTCAGATTTTCAAATTTTGAACAAGTGGTCGACTTACAATCGTGTAAATACGGTATGTATTAGCTTCGAGCAACCCCTTACATGACTTGTTTTTTATTTACACAGCAGGCACAAAAGTGTGATGTGACTAGGGTCTTGTGTGAACTTGCCATGGCCCTCCTGATTTCAGAACCTTTGACTGATGGCAAATGACGCTGATTGCACCAATGAAAAGACCCCTGCTCTTTGCCATCAGTGCAACAAAAGATCTACTCGCACAGCGACAGTGCTGGCTGCACATAAATATTTGATAAAGTCACATGATGCATGGTCCGCACTTTCATCCGTCATGTAGCTTGGCGTTCAAGAGCTGATGATAACCTGCAATACCCTCATGCCCCTAAAATTTGGAAAACCCTTCTGTATTTTGGAGAAAAACTTTGAAAGAGAAAACTAGCTATGCAATAAAAGATTCCCATAGGGCAGATTTCAACTATTAAACTTAAAATGGCATAAAAATTCAGTACAACATAACTCAATTGCTTCTTCAGCTTCAGAGGTCCAGAAAGCACTTGATTCTGTTCAACTTGCATTCAGTCAATAAAAAAAAATTTGCACACCATCATACGGTACTGAGCTGTAATCAGTGCTGGCATCCGAATTTGGTGTTCTCTTTAATAATAGCAGACCATACTGCACATCTTGGTTCCTAGGTACCTAAAGTACTGTTACTTGTTACTAGGTACTGTTATTTTTGTTATGCAATGCCACTAGATTCCTGACCATGTGCAGCAATATGTTTTCTTGCACAAAATTTGCAAGCATGCAACTTCATGGTAAATTTTCTGATACGTACTCGATTCAATATTCAACATTTTTTGTTCTTTCTCAATTTGATTCATTCTAACATTCTGTATTCGCACACCTCTATTTTTTCGGCCTAAGGCTTTATACTCCGTACTCAGACGGTGATCTCACCTGAAGACGACAGCATTTCAGTCCCCTTTCTTATACTTTGGGATGACCTGTGCACCACTGGGATTGCAATACCCACAGAGATAATGTTTTAATGATTCGCTGACATTGATGAGCTGGACCTCTGCATCAAATTAATCAATAAAATCTGCCATCAAGTGATCGCAGGTTCGGTCAACTCAAAAAAGAAGAGCCAGTACCTGTGCTGCCAACGACCTCTGAATTGACACAAGCACTGATGATGCTACCATCAGGGTACACTAATGACATGAGCCAAGCCAAAAGTAAAGTATACATTATCACGTGCAAGCAGAACATCGTACAAAAGCACATCAAATTTTTCAAGCTACTAGGGCAGTAAAAGGCACGCAATAGTAGGCACGCCACACGTGCCTGTGTGCCCCACACCTCTGCCGCACCTGCTTATTTCTCTTTTTCTGGATTTTGCATTCCTTTTTTGCAGTGCAGATAGCAGCCAGATTTGTGATAGCCAATGTTGTTACATTTGAGTATTGTTGGTGGTGATGCGATAAGTGGGTTCGATTGTACTTTGTCTAATTAAAATGTTTGGATATTTGTCCCTTCTGTTTTTCTCGTGCTACCCTGTTACAAGAATGGGATTTTCTTGGCACTGAAATATTAAGGGGCTTCAACTGTACTATTCATTTATAGCAAATTTAGCCAAAGTGAAATTTCATTGCAAGTCACCTAGTGTAATGGAGTGTGCATCCTTTCGGCATCTCTTGATGCATTCTTCCACGGCAGAAACCGAGCCCAAGGAGGTCCGTGGTGCATACCGGCCACCACACCTGCGCTCAGGTGCTGCCGCCTCCGCCGCGCGTACCTCTGGCACGCAGGGGTCCCGTCGACCTGTGCGCCAAAACTACGACTTCACTAGCGAGGAGCAGTTCCCCACCCTGGGGGCTGCCATCGATGCCAAGGCACCTAGGTGAGTGCCCTGCTGTGGACATTGAAGCCGTTCTAGTTGCTGAGCTAGCAGGTTCAGGTGCAACGACTCAAAAACATATCAACGTGCCTCATACGGACCACTTGTAACCGGACCACTTATAGTGCAGAACTGGATATAAAGAGGTCTTACCCGACTCCCGTTTATCTTCCAATAGAGCTCAATGTATATGCGTACTGCTTATAGTGCAGTCGTGCAAGGTAAAATACCGGTTGTAACGTGGTTGCGGGAAAATTTCACAAACAAACGAGGTACCAAGTGTGCTTCGCAACAAGTCGCACCGGCAAAGGAGAGATTGACATGGGTGATGTAGAGGAGGAGGGGGAGACACGAAGTGAGCAAACGGACGGGGGGGGGGGGGGGGTGTATGTGGCAACAGTATGCTGGCTCAACAGGTGCTGGGGGTTGCCTAGGCAACAAAGAAACCTCATTGCCCCCACTGCTTGTCAGGCAACATGTGGTCTGCACCGAATGTGTACGCATTGTTGTTCTTTGGCTTTTCAGTTTGTGTGCAGAAATTAAACACAGTTGCCAACTGATCTTTTTGGACATGGACGAGCTCATAAACATGCTGGAAATATTGGGCAGGCTGGACAAACGAATTGCAATGGTAAAATCAGTTCACCGTGCTGCACAATTTTGTCAGTTTGGAACATTGTCCGCACGCAAGCTTCCACCCTTCCTACCAGTATACACGCATGTAAAATTTTACTATATGCAGTCACAATAGTTGCTGGCTGATTGCCCGCGAACCCTGCCTCGTGTGCACTGGGTACCCACATATAACAAGGGCAAGCTTCCTGCAATGGCATGGTCTCTGACACCTCCACCGGCTGGGCAGAAACAGCATCGTCTCTTGAGGAGTCAGCAGCCAAAGTTGCGGTTTGGTGCATTGTCAACGGAAAGCTTCACAGTGGCTGTAAGGCATTTGGAAAGCAAAGGACCTCACCAACGAAATGCAAGCACATCCCGGTCATATGCTTTGATTCCCAAACAAACATAGCTGCTTGGTCGAGATGTTTTGCATATGCACAGCTTTTGAAAAATGTTGTTTTGGTTATACAGTCGCCGGCCAATGAATCGGACACCGATAATCTGGACATGCTCAGTAATTAGGACAGAATCACTGCATGGCACCACCAATGGCCCCATGGACTTAATGTGTAAGGACGACTGATATTTTGGACAGCCACCAGCTCTATATTCGGTTATCTGGACTCCATCTGTGGCTGTAGCGTACGACGACTCTGCCGCCATTAACTCCTCTGGCAACCTCAATGAGGCATCAAGTATGGCCTCAGAGATTGCATGCTAGATAGTAATCCCTGAGGAGTGCCTTGGTTGGAGCACTACGCCTCGGAGATTTAGCTGCAATTTCCAATCTTAGCGTCGCCTGAATTATAGATCGCACCAACATCGCGATTATAACATCCTATTCCGGCTATTCTGGCCATGATTCCAGCAACCCTGCGCGTTGGCTGCTCTCGCCATTTGTTTATTACATAGTTCATGAATACCTTGTTTAGTGCAAAACGACAGACACAAGAAAGATGACAGGACAAGGCGCTACTCTCAACTGACATCATTTTATTGCGACACTCCTTTATAGACCGCTCAAACCAGAGGAACATGCGCAGTGAGCACCATGAAAATGATGTCAGTTGAGAGTAGCGCCTTGTCTTGGTGGGGGGGGGGGGGGGGGGGGTCATCTTTCTTGTGTCTGTCGTTTTGCGCTAAACAAAGTATTCATGGATTCGCACCAACTAGCCCGCCAACGCATTGTATTAGTTCATGATTGTTAAGTTTGAGTTCCAGACAGGCCGCATGAAATGACACCAACGGTGCCCTCGTAGTCCAAATGAGCCCTACTTCGCAACTGAAGAGCCGAAACTGCCGCCTACAACAATGAGCTCAAATGCGGACATCATTGATGACTTGCTAGCCTGCGATGTGCCGATTTCTGCTGCCGTTACATTTGAAGACTTTGCAGGCGTCGACAGCACGGTGTTGTGTGCTGAAATACTTGAGCACATTCTCCCGCCATCAAACAGTGACTCGAATGATGATGATGTGCTGTGTGCTCTGGAACCATCACATGCGAATATGACTTGAGTCTTTACAGTCCTCGCATCGACTTACGGCGACAGCACAATACTGGCAGAAATATGTACAGGTGTACTTGGTTGCATGTAAATGGAAATGCTTGCAGCAAGGAATCGACCACTTATTCCTCTCACAGGGGCCTTAAAACATAAATAAAATGATCTTTTTTGGATACATTCATTATTTTTCAGACATTCGATAGTTTTGACTTGCCTATGTTCCTCGTGGGGTGTGAATTATCGTTTGGCTATTGTGCAGTCGAAGCCTGCGATAACGAAATCCTGCCACAATGAAATTCTCGCAGCAACAAAATATTTTCATATCCCCGGCAAACGTCCATAGGATTCAATGCATTTTGTGCTTCTCCACAACGATATGTCGCTGTACTACAATCTTGCATCAACGAAATTTTCCAAAAATTAGCAGACTCCAAAATGTGTTCAAATGCAATTGCTTTGCACTAAAATTGAGCTACATATCGCTACATTACACTTGCATGGGCACCGCCATTTTTGTTAACAAAAACAACCAAGCGCCAGAAGCGATCGCATGCGCTGGAAATACGTCATGGATGTCATCTTGTTTGTTGATCACCCATTTGAAGCGGCACGCATGTTGCTACCTGTTGTGACGACGGTTTTTGCACACCTAATGCAGTGCCTAATCTGCGTCTCAGTGATAAAAATGCAGCAAAAACAAGGAAATCCACATCCCACCGACATGGAATTGTTTATGGTGCCCGAGATGGCGGTCGTAGCATGGAGTGCTACACATTCGTCCGTGATTGAGAGGTCATCCAGGAATACACATTCCTTGCTTCAAGAACGCTGGTTTTGGTGCCACTCGACAGGCATCGCATGTGGGTTCGGCGCTGGACATGGATTTGCGTGAAGGGGGCCATAATCTCGATCGCTCGCCTTCGGGTATGCGAGATACAATCACTTTTGTGCTCAGCACCAGGCGCACCAGCGCCTATGGGCAGGCAGCAACATGTGCTACAGAAATGCTACTGCATGTGTGGAGTGCTGTCGCTCTGTGTCCGTTGCAGAGTTAAGCAAAATCTCGCAAAAATTATTATCTCTGAAAGCAATTGACTGAGAATACTACTCCACGGCAGTGCTGCCACAGCTGATCAATGCATGCAGCGCACTTTGTACGTGCTGTCAGCAGTGCAGTTGTATATCTTCAAGCAAAGCTTGCCAACGTGGGCTGATGGAATTTTGACAGTAAAGTTTCATTCTGCGACCCAATACCTATCTGTGCTGTCTCGTTTCGCAACAACAAAATTCTCGGGAAAGAAATTTTTTTGTTCCCCGCCGATTTCGTTATGCGAGGCTTAACTGTAGTGCGGAAATTTGTGAGTCCTGCGGCTTACGTTATATGCGGTTTATGCTGTATAAGCAGCAATAGTTGACAAAGAAAGGAACTTCAATTGTCTAAAACTACAGCCTACACCCGTTACAACAGATCCGCATACAACATACTTTCGCGTATGCCATACTTCTCACATAGTTTGTGGACTACAGTCAAACCTCAATATAACGAACACCCATATAACGAATTAGTATTGAATATATCGAACTCTTCCGAAATATTTTTGTCAAACACATGTATTTTTAACTTCCTATAGCGAACGCGGTTTGGCATAAAACGGATATAACAAACTTCGCGACGCCAAGCCCTACCTCACTTTAATAGCAGGCGGCAGGCTTCGTTGCACTACAAGTGTGTTGTGCGGCGCAGGAAACGTTCAGGACTACCTCGCAGGCGCTGACAGCGCCACAGATGCCACGTCGTCATCGAGAGTTGACAGCCAAAGAAATCGTCCGCATCTCACAACCGCTGACAGCGCCGCTTCAGCAGCGGCGGCTGGAGGCCTGGAACGAATTTTCTCGTTTTGTTGGTGATGTGCCCGCAACAATGACTGTAGAAGACTTCGTAGGTGGCGACGACATCTCAGTGACCACGGCTGTACTGACGGACGCCGAAATCACTGCGGAAGTCTCTGAACATCCCGCAGACGAAGCTCAGGCTGACCCTGTAGACGACGAGAACATTCCGACTTCACAAGAAGCACTTGCTGCGTTGGATTTACTGCGCCGCCACTGCAGTGCTATTGAGGGCAGTGGGTTTGCCCTTGTTGAGTGTTTGCAAACTGTGGAACAGGGCGTGATACGGAATGCGATCAACACCAAGAAGCAGGCCGCGATAACACAGTTCTTTGTGCGTAAAGAAATGAACGTGACCCAAGTAAGCATCGTTCGAGTTGCTGTGCCTTCTCTGATTGAATTTTGCTCCTCTTGCATGTATTTTTTACGAAATTTTATATTACGAATTATGGATATAGCGCACTAATTTCCGACTTTCTAACTGTTCATTATAACGAGGTTTCACTGTACCTATATTACCATCAATGTTCGATTTTTTTTAACTCCCTAGGGACCACTAAAATGTCTGCAAAAGTCGGGCAGTTCGAAAAAACTGCATGTAGGAAACGCATCATTGTATTGCTATTTTGTGTATGGAGATTTTCAAGGACTCAGTAGCAGGCCACTACAACTGTGCCGATGCCTCATCGAGACGGCTCTGAAAAAGAGCCCCTGAAAAAAAAAAAACAAAAAAAACAATGATATGCCTTTTCAACTGGGCTCTACTACACCAGTCAGAGTCCCACCTTTTACTGCCTTAGTGGGTTGAAAAATTTGTCAGTTAGCTTTTGTATGGTGTTCCACTTACACACCGTAATGTCTGATTGAATTTCGGCTGGTCATGCCATCACTGTACACTGGTGGCAGCGTTATCAGCGCTCCTGTCAATTCAGAGCTCGTCGGCAGCGCAGGCCCTGGCTCTTCATTTTCAGTTTTGGAATTTTCAATTTTATCGTGGGTTAATTCTGCACAGGGGTTGAGCTCATTGGTAGCGTCGATGAATCATTCAAATATTATCTCAGTGGGAATCGCAATACCAGCAGCGCATATTTCATTGATCACAAAGTCCTTTGTGAAGTGACTACCTGCCACAGTAGCTCAGTGGCTATGGCGTTGCGCTGCGAAGCTTGAGGTGGCGGGATCAAATTTAGGCATCTGCATTTCAGTGAGGGTGAAATGCAAAAATGCCCGTGGTGCCATGCGTTGGGGGCATTGAAGATCCCCAGGTGGTAATAATCAGATTGTGGATTTGGCACATAAAACCGCAGAATTTAATTCTAATTTAAAATGGCAAGTGTCTTATCAGGGATGCTGTCATTATTTTCAGATAAAATGGCCCTCTCAGACACGAGTGTAAAGCCTGCATGGCGAAAATAGTTCCGAAGCCTGTATTGTCACCACCTCCCACGTGTCCTAAAGCATATAGCCTGAGATCAGCATTTGTAACTTATACCGATTCCAAGATCTTCACCGTATTTTCGAGGAAATCCTAAATCGCCTGCTTGGAAATGTCTCACTCCTTGCTCATGTCAGCTTGTGACCGTCCTCTCTCAACTTGCTTGATAAAGGCGGCTTTCTTCTTTATCGTCAACCTATGGTAGTGATGCAGCACTTCGAAGCCATTGGCAAGGATGACAAAGGCAGAGTCAACGCCATTGCTGACAGCAGCGAGTCTTTTTGGTGAAAAACATGGCACCGAACAACAGGAAACTTCTTAGTGAACGTCAAAGCAGCTAGGGGTAGCGACAACACAATATGGCTACTATGGCTGCCAGTGGATTTGCATGCAAGAGCACTGCTTTCGTGCAGTGATAGCTTAAATTATTGCTGTTGTGAACCTGCAGTCACACCAAATGTCTAGACTGCATAAAGGTTTCATTGTCCAGAATTTTAAACATTATACATTGGCTCTGTTCAAGGCACATGGCCGTGCCATTAAGGCATCCGAATTATCAGACATGTGCGAAAAATCGGGCACCCAAAAAATCTGTCATTGACTACAGGATGAGTGCTGTTTTTTTGCATTTTGTAAAGCTTTGCTTAACATTATTTATGCCAGCTTACTTTGTTCACCATTTTGCTAGACATTAAAATGCCATGCATGGCAGCATCCACAACTGTATCAAACAAGTTGCACTTTCGCCCGAAAGGTGAAGCATTAATTGCGATAGCAAATTAGTACACAGTAATATGAAGTAAGGATAGCAGTTTTATCGGCCGTATAAAGTTGGAAACATTCGCTTACTAAATGATAACAAGCATGGTGTCAGTGCACGAATGCAAACACGAACCCATCACACTCCATGGCCATGGACACTCGCTGTCAAAACGCTGGCGTGAGCAAGCATGGTGGCAGCTGTGAGCGAAGTGACCTTCATGTTGTGTATCGCTTCAACGCAAACAGCGGCCAGATACCAGCATGCACGAAGGTTTGAGCTGTCTGCAGATTGCTTTCAATATACAAAACATGCGCCACTGCGCAAAGTACACATTGCTAGAGGTGTAGAAGCCACCGTCCTTTCTCCGAATTGCGTGCCTTTCTTCGAATCGCGTGCAAGATTGAGCCGCGATCGTCGGTTCCCCTTGCACCCAGTCGCAAAGTACGCATTTGCTGCTGGAGCCCCAGCGCCGCCGTCCTCCCTTGCGCGCGCCAGATTGAGCTGCGATTGTCAGCTTCCCTCACGTGCCTTCACTCGCACATACAACATAAGGCGGGCGGCAACGGTGTTATAGCCCTTGGACTTTATGCGGAAGATCATGTTGATGGCAAAAATTTGCCTGGAGTGTCCATATAATTGCGATCGCCATAAAACAGTATGTGGCACAAAATGGCCGGTTACTTATTGGCCCTTTTCTCGGTGATTTCATAGACGCCACCATGTATCAAATGGTGACATGTCCACTGCTTGCCTCAGTTTTTAAAATGGATGTGCATCATGCCCTGTACAGCTCAGCAAACCTGTTTCTGCTGATATCGTAGACCGTGGCTGTGTGGATGACACAAAGCTTTGGTCACGGCTCCAGAGGACATGTCAGCACTTTCAGTGCTCATTACGCCTTGGCCCAACAGTGCGAGCAGCATATATGGTGCTAGTACTAAAAGCTGGACTGGAAATGTATTCCAAGCTCTCCAAACTTTACACCTATTAATTAAATCAGAATCGGTGTGTTTGGCTCTTCTTTCTTTATTTGGCAATCACTTTGAATTAATGGCTTGTAATGTTTCTGACTCCGTAAAGTTCCTTGGTGTGGTCACTATCTGATTGTTTATTTTCTGCCTTATCGCTCACAGGCGTGCTCAGTTGTGATAGGTTTGTTCTTGCTGCACACAAGGCTTGGAACGCAGATGATCTTGTAGCTTGTAATAGCTTGTAGCAAAGACATGCTATTGCTAGTCACTTTTTCACTCTGTGAAGTGTCGCGAAATGTTCAGCTTTGAACGTTTGTGTGTGACTACACATGTGCAGTCGCCGTCACCCATGCTTCGGTGCATTGATTAGAAAGGGAGCCCATTCACTTATTCTTGATACGTGGGCGATGCAGCGGGTGTAAGTTTGTGTGTGAGTTGGGGTGGATATGTGCAGATAAAGTGCAAGAATCTTAATGTACCAGGAAGCGGTGCTGCTGTCTATGCCTCTGTTTAACGAGGGGTACTGGCTCTTGCCAACGTTCTGGGGTTCAAGTTCCTTTTTTTTTTTTTTTTTTTGGAGGTTAGCAATATAACACTGGGGGAAGAGTCAACTTCTGGTCCTTGAGGAAAGCCGCAAATCGCGAAGGGTGGCCGGCAACACATGCAGTCCTTATGTTGCACGTGTCCGTGGACTTGGTGTCACACAGGTTCGTTCTATTCCTTAATATTAAAGTCACTATCTTTGCACACAACCGTTGCAGATGGCTTCCTTCTAAAGTTCCGTATTGTGCAGCATGAACTGAGCACAGTGTGTTAGCGAACACCCAGTTTCATTTCCAACAGCTAATCGTGCAGTAGCAGGGCAGAAGTGGTAAAGGTTTTGTACTTGTGCATTTGCTGAGGCAACATCTGGCGTGCCGGGGAAAATGCCATCTTGTTCCTCTAGAGCAAACTTCCCCGCAAGAAGGATCAGTTGCTTTAGGGAAGAAAATGCTTCATCCTATCTGTTGTTGAAGTTTTGCTGCATTAAAATGCAGCTGGCAACAGATGCACTTCTATGGGGCTGAAGGAACATTTTGTTATATCCCATTTCTTTGTAAATTAGATTCAACTGCATCTTATGCAATTAAATTGGCCTTCATTAAAAATGTTCTACTAAATTTGCAGAAGTGTAACAGCAGCTTGCAGTAGCAGGTGCTTTCAATGAAAAGCTGCATTTGCTTTCAGGCTGCGTGAACACTTACACGCAGGTGGATAGCGTGACGCCTGTTCTTCGAGTCACTGAGCTTTCTGCTGACTCTAAATTTATAGAAACAGCACTGGCTTCAACTCTGCCTTTGTAATCCTTGCTGATTGCGGTAAAATGCGGAGAGCACAACATGTTGCGTAAGAGCAGTTTCCAAAAGTCATCTTTGCCGCATTTCAGCGGTGACGCATATGCGATGTACCATATTTACTTGCATAATGATCGCACTCGCGTAATGATCGCACCCCTCAATTTTGTCATCAAAATTTAATTTTTTTTTCTTTTCCGTGTAATGATCGCACCCCGAACTTACCGCAGCGATATGTCGTGTGCGAAGTCTAGCTAATGATGATCACGCTTACTGTCGGTTGAATGCTGTCGAATGCTGCGCGAACGACTCTTCAAGACATACGAAGCAGTCTGCACGATCAAGCATTCTGAAGCAAATGCCCCATTTTATTCCTTCATCACTTTCCACACTTCCATGAAAAAGAAAAAAAAGCTACAACCAAACGCCTTGGCTTTATTATTTGTAGGCTTTATAATGGATGTGGTCAACAACAACAAAAAAGCGCCTTTCGATCCATCTCGTCTGCACTCGTGGGCACGCAACAGATTGCGAGTGGCAACGATAGTAGCCGCATTTCCGCTGATACATTAGGAGTGTACCCTATTCATACGCCGACGCTTGTAACACAGCCGAGATATTCACCCACCCTTAGCGGAAACGTGCCGTATTAGGATAGTAGTGAAGACAAATGCGGCAGTTTCCGTAGCATACCCGCCATATGTTTCTATGTCACTAGCAGTTAAGCACGGCCATCTCTGTTTCTGTCCCCTCAAAGTGGACATGGCTACGTTATTGCCACACACTTGCCGATATTAACAATATTATTCATTACAGATACGGAAGAAACTGTTTCAATGCGTGTAACATACACACGAAAAGAAAAAGGCGTCCGGCGAGTTCGGCTTGCTCCACCATTTTCGTTTTGGTGCCTCTTACTGTTACAGCGGCAGCCGCCTTTTTGTTGACCTGTTGTGATCTCACAGCAAATGCGGGATGAAAAAATTTTGTTCTTTTCGCGAGAAATTTAACCCGCGTAATGATCTCACCCCTGAATTTGCGGCAATTCCTTTGACAAAAGAAGTTCGATGATTATGCGAGTAGATATAGTATTGTGGTGAAGCATACCGAGAGTGAAAAGGCGCTACTGTCATGGGACACAGTATGTATTCCTTAATCATACACGCATGCACTCGCCTGTGTGCAGTATGTATACTGTTACTATGTGCTGTCACAGTACTAGCACCGATATGCCTAGTAAGTGTACTATCAGTCCTTCAAAGCCATTTCGGACATGCCTGTGGCAATTTGAGCCCCTGGGTACAGTAAAAGGCATGCATTCATTTTTAGAATGTTTTTGCTACCCCTAGGGAATCCGAAAGATCTCAGCGGAGACTGTATACACTTTCAAGCTCATAAGCGAAGCTTCCTATGCCTTGTTATCTGCGTTTGGCTTGTCGGCTCAGTCAACTTCTGACCGAGTAAAGTGGGCATTCCTGGAGACCGCAATACCAAACTGCACCTTGCTGATTTGCCATGTCTTGCTAATTTTCCATGTTGGCAAGTAATCGCTATGCTGCAAAATTCATTGCAGGAAAACAAAGTTTTGTTTCACACTTATTTCGCAATGTCATTGAGATGTGCATTTCTTTTTATTACATACTTAGACCCAAATTATTAGGGATGCAGCCTGTACACAGATGTGGTCCCTACGCGAGAATGCATGGTACAAATTTTCTTTTATACTAGCTGTGACTATAATACAAGATTTGCTTGCATCAAAGTAATGGATTGAGCTTCAGGCTTTATTAAATCGACTATATCTAACCTATGATTGTGGTTGCACTGTTCATTGTTAGTTGGCATTATAATTGAATATTATTTTACTAGTCGAAGCTCCTGCTTTTTGTTTTATTTATGCTTATAAATATTGAACTACACTGTTTTTCAAACTGCAAGAACTGTTTTGCAAGTACTGAAGTGCTTTTGATGTCTATTCTTTCTTAGTCCCCATGTTGTTGCTCAGTTAATATGAATCAATATCAGCTTGTCCAGCTTTCAGTACTTCTGCAAGAACTGAAGGAGAATGGGGCAGTAAACTGTGTGCTAGAGCACTGCACGGGCGTCGGCTGACTCAAAGGCCGGGCCTGTGGGCTGACCTGGGATGTTTGGGCTCGGGTTGATTCCTGACTTCAGTCAGGCCCGGATTAGGCCTGGACATGCTATTTGCAACTCCACAAAACTGAAGACTACAGAAACTGCAGCCCTATGCAAATTTTGGATCTGTGGTGTCTGTTGTTTATGGGAAAGTCGAGGTAGGCAGGCCACAGCACAGCAGCTGTACGCTGCACAGATTAGTGTACATGAACAGCGCTATTCAGCAATGTAGAAAATGGTACCAGTGATCAACCGCATCCACTGTACGTCCTGCTTTTCAATGCGCTCTGCATTCTTTGTCTCCTTCAACCACTTGATTAAATGTTTGTTCCTGGTGTGCAGTTGGCTTAATCTTCAGTTAAATAGTACAACCACCAACGCTTATGCTTGCCAGTACATCTGCAATGGAGAAAATTTGCAAAACAGTCTATGTTCAGCAGATGCTCACAAACTTTGCTATCATAATGGCACCTTTTGTTGTGCCACAGTGCAGGCCAACTATAATTGAGCAATTTCAAAAACATTCTGGCGTTAAGGATATCTAAGACAATAGAGTGCTAGTGTAAATAAATGGAAAATCAATGTGTTATAGCGACAAATGACTCGTATAAAGCAACTCTTCCAGAGCTAAGTAATAAAATTGTGGCCATGCTTTAGTCGTACATATCTTCATACTGTTGCTGCAGGCGGGAGTATGCTGATCACAGCTTCACGTCGGTCAAGCACGGCCTTCGAAACAGGGAGGACCCTACGCAGCATCACCTACAGCTTGACCTGGAGAACAAGTATTCCGCCCTACATCAAACTGATGGCAACTAGGCTACTGTGCTGCAGACATTTCGTTGCAAAGGAGGAGATGATCAATGTGATCTTGTCTCCTGCCTGCCATCATCGGAAACAAGGACTACTACACCACAAAAAGAGCCCCCGACATTACCAATTTATTACTTGAGTGAAAGAGGTGGCAGGGAAAAGTGAAGACTTTCTGCTGCTGCCCCTTGCTGCCTGATTTCACACACCTCGTTTTATTTTTTTCTTGTTTGTGCCTTTTACCATTCTTAGTTACCTACAGTTGCCCCTTAACCAATGTCCAGAACTGGCGCTCTTGGTTTTTTAACTCCCACTCTTTGTCTGCTAGGCACCCTCTCCTCCACCCCACACCTTCACCTTTATTTTTAAAAAAGTTTTTCCTAGATTGTGTAGCCCTGGACCATGCAGATGAATAACCTCTGCAGTTGTGCAACAGTGGTAACCAGATTCATGCCTTTTGCTGGAAGCAGAGGTGCAGTCTTGTGCACAACTTTATAGCTGTGCTCTATTTTTGAAGTGTCAAAGTTTATGTGAAACCTAGTGGTGTGCTTAAAAGCTTAAGCAAGAGTGGGTGCCATGCTGGCAGGAAGGAGTGGTATGCTCGCAACGGGGGAGTGATACCCATCGCCCTTGGCTGGCCAGTGTGCAGTTCCCTCCGTGCGTTGTTGCGCTGTGTGATTAATTGCAGTCCTTCGTATGTGCATGTTTTCATGTGCCACCATGAAATGAAATGTTCAGTCTTTCGGGGACTGGAAGATCTTAGCGACGCAATGTTTGCGAACTGATGCCTCATGGACTAAGGAATTTTGATTGAAATGCACGCAGGTTTATGGCAAGGTTGTGCGTATATGACAATGCACAAATGCCCCCTTTCTCCCCCCCCCCCTTTTTTTTGTTTGAAGTGGTCTGGTTTTAGCCGCGTTCAGTCGTTTCGAATGCTGCCACAACACTCTAGGTGATGGGAAGTGTGGACTGAACACGAGTGGACCAAGACTTCTGGCCCCAAGGCCACGCTGCCCAGAAGAGAAAAAGAAATGTAATGTCTGTGGAAACTACAGAGCATGACAGCATTGTGATACGTAGCCTAAACTAGTTGAAATTTGAAAGGCATGAGAATAAGTAACATTGGTGTTGCTTAGAGGGCAAGAAGACCTACCTGTGCGACCTCCAAGTACGAAGTGCCCTTGGTTTCATGCAGCGGACCTATTGAAGCTAATGTGACTGGGAACTCGGACAGGCATCTCGTAACCACCTCTTGGAAAGGTCTATCAAGAACGTAAAGCTTATCAAAGATGCATCGTGCGGTGAAAGTTGTCAATTGTACTCCTCTAAGGGTGGTCCTCTCAATGGGGATGCCTTTCTACAATGTTTTGGATTAAGTGTTGTAGACGTTTGTTCACTACGGTGAGGCAGTTTGATTGAGCTGATGTTTTTATTTGCAAGGCACTGCAAGGCGAGGAAGCTAGAAGGGTCTGTCTTTAGGAAAAGTCTTGTTGAACAGGTGATTTAAGTTGTTGCGAGTGGAACTTGTAGACGTTTGCCGATGTTGATAGCTTGAAGAAGGCGTTGATTTCGGAGCACGGGTCTCGACAGTGCAAAACATGGAGCAGCCGAATGTAAATTACCAGATTTTGGAATGAATGGGAAGGTTTGGTTTAACGTATACTGTCTGACAATATTTTGCAGCAGATATGTTGCACATTAATGTTGTCATTATAGGGAAAAGATGACCAGGTACAGCTGGCTGGTTTTGTATTGGAAGCTCTGTACACTCTAAAACACTATTTTATGCAATGTTTCCTTCATAATGTAGGTGTTATGAAAGTAAAAAATTACAATCCACCCGAGTGTGATGGTGTATTCCTTTTTTTTTTCTTCTGTTTTATATGAACACCAATAACGGCTTCAAGATTGATGCAGCACAGGTGTTGTTTAGCTAATGTAACTCTGAGGACACTGTGGCAAAATTGTGAATGCACCCTTACAAAAAGCCGGCAGATCCCACGCCCTGTGGGAATCTATGTTATGTGAAGCAATGGGCAGGGAGCCTACCAAGTTAATGAAACAACCATGAGAGCACCAAGACGTAAGCGGCTGTTTCGTAGCGTACATGACACGCATGTCATAACATTCATGTCATGACATATCGTTTATGTTCATCATATGCTGTCATAGTATGCCAATTTTGGTACACACCAAGACGGTGGCTGTTTCATGACTTAGAGTTTATGTTCATCATATACTCTTGTCATACTATGCTAATTTTAGTAACCAAGTTAATGAAACGACCATGAGAGCACCAAGATGTAGGTGGCTTTTTCATGACCTACATGACACACTTGTCATGATATTCATGTCATGACCTATCTATGTTCTTCATACACTCTTGTCATGCAGTGCCAACTTTGGTGCCTATAAAGTTGATGAAACAACCATGAGAGCACCTAGACCTAGGCGGCTAGATAGATAGATACTGTCAAAGTGGCAAATGTTTTCCTAGAAATGCTTCGCATATAAGTGGACTTGCCATGACTGCATATTTATGGCTGGTCCATACAGTGCTGAATTTGGTTAGCCTTCACTGCTGCTGGGCCACTAGTTGAGAGGTTTACAATGATCATGTAATACCATTTGTGCATGTGTTCATCCCACAAATGTACAAACTACCATTGTGGCAGCAACCTTGCAAAATAGAAAAATTCAAAAAATTAATATTGCTGCTCATTAAGTGTCAGTTTGCCAGCAGCAAATTTGTATACAAGTATATGGATTTTACCATTTTCGCATGACCAGCTAAATGTGGTATAAGTTGACGCAAATCAAGTTTGCTTGCTGGAAAGCACTTTAACATGCTCTTATCCCATTGACTTCTCTCGAGGGATTGCTGAATCTACTTACTGTGCACTACCCATGCCTCTTATTTAAATATGGGAGGCACGGGGACTTTTGATACTGTTTAATTCGATCTTGGTAGAAGAACTAGGCTGCCATCCGTGCATGCGTTAGTAGTGTTATTTCTACTCCTAAACATGCCTTTGGGTAACTTGGATTCGACCATTTAGCACATCATTGGCTGTGGCAAACATCTTTGCCTGTCGTTTTGTGGCTTAAAGGGGATAGGGTTGCGCTACTATGCTTGAGGTTGCAGATTGGCTCCCGGCTGCAGCAGGCGGATATCGATAGGGCCAAAATGAGAAAACCGCTTGTGTATTTAGATTCAAGTGTGCTGTATGTTACTGGACACCAGGTGGTCAAAAGGAATCCGGAGTCCCTTACTACAGCATGCCTTGTAATTGCGTTGTGGTTTTCGCACATGTAACTACAGAATTTAATTTTAGCATGCGTCTTAGAGGCACAGAATAAAGAACCAGCTTTAGAGAAGGAAAACTATGTACCTTCCACAGTGGTATGAAAATAAGCAGTGGAAACGAATGGAACTTATTGAGGAATTCGACAGATGGTGTGACTTGCAGATGAAGCAGAGAGCGTTTTTGTTTCTTGGCAGCAGGCAATTTGGTGGGCGCCTTGCAGCTGGCTGCGTTTATTTTGCTGCTTTTTGTGCCGCGTTCACCTTTAGCGGTATCCCTCTCTTACGGGGCTCAGTGACCCAGAGGCCTCGAATGGTGCTAGAAACAACATAATATTCACGGGATGACGCCATTTATTGACGGAAAGCAACTGCAAGTCAGGCTGTAATATTGAGACATGCTGAGCCATGTCAGGCGATCGCATATAGTTTCTGTGAAATGGAAGTTTGTGGTAGCCAGAGAAATAATTTACGCAGAAATTTTTGTGGCGGTTGTCTAAAGATGCGCAAGCATTGTGCCACTTGCTCATAACCATGCAGCCTGGTGTCATTATCAATGTTATAAAACTCAATGCGACCAGTATAGATGACAGGACTGTGGCGACGCGAACTGCTGCCAACGGTGGCGCAAGGTGAATGGATGACGCAAGCAAACTACAAGTGGCAGCGCCAGTTGCGCTTGTGACGTTGTGATCAATTATAAGCCGTTATTGCTCCTTAATGCCTTATCCATCCTCATCGAACCATTATGAACCGTGGTCAACAACAGACTGGTGGTGGCTGCTGCGTCTGGCGAGAGCCGTATTTTGAAGGCAATCTGCGATAGGGACAGAGTGTGCAGAGTGCTGATAGCTTTATTTGCCGTGTGCTCTGTGTTGTTGCCGCTTTGTTTGCATTGAAGAGGGACTCGCGGCCCCGAATCTTGAAAGTGGCTCTGCAATGGGGGCTCAGTGCAGCGAATGCTGACAGCTTTGTGTGCTCTGTATTCTCGCCACATAGCTCATGATGAAGCAAAATGTAGCACGAAGGTGAATTCGCTTGCTGCTGTGGGCGCTATCTTGAAAGTGATCGTCTTGGGGAATGGGCAGACAGTTATTTTTTTCATTGGCCAAGCACTGAAATACATGCGCATATAAAACCGCATCTGCAGTAAAGAAATATTGTGGCCTCAGCAAGCAGAAAAACATCATGGCACGATGGTTAGGTCGTCAGCGCTGTGTGGCCGAGGTTTGATCCCACACACCGGACACTTGGGTTAGACTTTATTCAAGAGGCTCAAAGCAATGCGAGACAGGAAATGGCCTACCACAAGGTGCCTGGGATTAACCAAAGTCGGGATACTTTATAATAATAAGCCAGCATGCACGCAGTATCTGTAGGCGGAAATATATAGATGAGGTGTTTCGCAAAACTGGAGCCAAACTTTAAAAAATATGCAAATGCCACGTTGCTGGACCGAGCCATGGTAATGTGTGCCGGCGCTTGGAGACATTTGAGAAAATTTTAGAGCAGCGGGAAAAAAGCCGGCAGATCCCATGCCCTGTGCTAATTGATGTTATGTGAAGCAATGGGCCTACCAAGCTAACGAAATGACCATGAGAGCACTAAGACGTAGGCTGCTGTTTCATGTCCTATATGACACACGGGTTGCGACATTCATGTCCGGACCTATCATTTATATTCATCGTACACTCTTACTATACTATGCCAATTTTGGTACATACCAAGAGGTAGGCAGCTGTTTCATGACCTACATGGCACATGTGTCACGATATTCATGCCATGACCTATCATGTTCATCATACTCTTGTCATACTGTGCCAGTTTGGTACGTGCCAAGTCAACGGGCCAACCACGAGAGCACCAAGACGTAGGCGGCTCTTTCATGACCTACATGACGCATGTGTCATGATATTCATGTCATGACTGTTCATATATGTTCGTCTACACTTTTATCATGCTATTACCGATCTGATTTGATTTGATTTGATTATGCCAATTTTAGTACATACCAAGTTAATGAAACGACCATGAGAGCACCAAAACATAGGCAGCTAAGTAGATAAGTACTGTAAAAGTGGCAATGTTAGCCAAGAAATGCTTCACATTTAAAACTCCTTATACAGTTTTCTGTTACTCAATCTGTGCTACGTAAAATTGGTTTTCCAAGCGTGAAAGAAGCGCGCGAATACACGCAAAATTGCCGCGCGTCTGACCGCTTGAGGCACTTTGCATGTATTTGCAGGCTTCTTTGATGCTCAGAAAAACGTTATGTAGCATGTATTGAGCAACAGAAAGCTGCATTGGGAGTTTCTCATGTTGCTCTGCAAGTATCTTATTGACACTTTTCATCTAAATATAATACTTGAGGAGTTCATTGCTTTATTAAGACTAATTATATAATTAGGCGGAATGCAAGAATTAATCTGAGTATCTCCAAGTGACGGCAAAAATATCTTCTGTCGAGCTACGTGGCATTTGCATATTTTTAAAGTTTGGCTGAAGTAAAGTGAAATGCCTTGTAGGTGCCACTCGTGTTTCAATCGATCGTGAAGCTTGTTTTACAGATTCATACAATACCGTTTATTGCTAGAAAAATTAGCGTGCGTGCTTGAAGGGACACTAAAGTGAAAAATGATTTCTTCTGCATCAGTAAATTACCGTTCTACAACACCAAAAACACCACTCTTACAACGATAAGACGTTTGGTAAGCCAGAAAAAGTGCAAGAACGAAATACGGGTGGCGACGCCTACTTAAGTTCCCACACCTGTGACGTCTTGGATTTTGATGGCATCTTCTAGGGTCTACTATGTATATATAGCGGTACAGATTGACTACATTGTGTTCTAAAGGAACTACATATTAAACATGGCAAGTTTCGGGAACCTTTATTCAGCCAACGCGGCCCAAATGCGAAAACATACTTTGGAATCCCTGACGTCACGCTGACGTACCGGCGCTGAGGTTTCGGCGCGAAATTCAAATACTGATACTTTGTCCTTCATTTTCTCATCTAACAAACTTTTTTTTTTAAATGACTGCCTGCAGGGTTCTCAAACAATGCTTCATTAGTCTAAACTGATTTATTGTTTCGCTTTAGTGTCCCTTTAAATAAGGGCTCTCGGAAGTTCTCGTTATGCACTAGGAGTTGCAAAGAGATTTCTGGAGCTTTCTGCAACACTGATTTCTAACGGTTTAGTACTAATTAAGTAAAGAAATGGAAAGCATGACTGCCATTTCTTCACATCACTGCAGTGATGAGAAGAAGGAGCGAGCTACCTGCGGACGTTCTCTCCCTCGACCAAAGACGAAAGCGAGATCGTCACAGGCATTATGTGTAGGTATATAGCAGAGCATAGGCGTATTTACCGGGGCGGGGGGTGCAAGGGGCGCACTTGCAACCCCACTGCGCAAAGTGCGGGGGCAGAATATGCCATCCCCCCCCCCCTACACATTTAAAAGCAGGCATTTTCGGCTGCAGGCTGGAAAGTCCAATAAAACTGCAGCTGAAGCTAAATCTTTTTTTCTTGCTAGAGTGGCCACGTAAGTTATGTTTTTCTTTAGCACGCATCCTCGCTTAGGCAACGAGAATTGTCTTTTGTGCCTCCTCGGTACTGTTGTGCCCGGCGGCCGCACAGAGGGGGGATGTCACCCCGGCGACATGCAGTTGTCACGCTTCACGCTACGATTCTTCACACCTGTAAGCAAGCCAAATTGGCCTGTCCATACCGGAGTGAAGGTCCGTTGTCACCTGTCAGCCGCACAAACTGGCATGACCACGCTGGGCATCGGAGTCAGCGTACGTTCCCACTACTTTCCCTGTTTGTGTCCAGTGATGTGCGTACGTTTCCGACCGGGCTCACCGAAAAGGCACACCAGCTCACAGACGGCTGAGGAGAGGACGCTCGGAAACAGTGCGACTCGGACATGCTAAGACGCTACCGTAGTGTGCACCGATAGTTGGAGCCGTTTTGCAATCTCAACCATGTACCTTTTTGAATACAGTCTAGCCCGGTTATAACGAAGTCGGCGGGAATCGGAAATCACTTCGCTATATCCGCTATTTCGTAATGTGTGGACTATGAAAAAAATGCAAACATGGCAATGGGAAATTGAAATCCCTTCGTTATAACCGCTATTTTGCTATAAGTGGCTTCGTTATAACCGGGCTAGACTGTATATTCCTTTTTCTTCATTCTCTTGAACGTTGCTCTCTCTCCCGGCACCTTGCACCGCACCATCGATGTAAACTTCGTTGGCCGCACGGACCCCCGGACTTCGCAACAGTGGTAGTCAGCGGTGAGATTGACCTCACGGAATTCGGGACGTGCTGACATCGCAACAGTGGTGGCAGCGGTGGGATTGACCTCACGGAAACTGGGACGTGCTTACAACCGCAACAGTACGCGCTGTGGCGGACGACGCGCGGGATTCGCTATCCGCGCTCGCGTTGCCGAGAAGGCTTGGCGCTGGGCAGTTCCCGCCCTAATATATGTAAGGTTGCGCTACTTGCATCATGCCCCAGTTTTTTGGGGGCCGTTATATCCCTACTTGGAAACACGATCAGCTTGCTACATTTCACCTGCGGGCGAGGGGGAGGTCCCGATAAAGTATTAGTAAACCCAACGACTGGTGTGCCTCACGGCATGAAATCGTTGGATTATCGAACGCTGGAATCATTCAATCTCTATCTAGAGATAGCTTACGTACATAGCGTTGCACTAGCGGTTTTGGCATGGAAAATCCCATAATTTAATAATAGCGTTGCAGTCTATCTTATCACCATCAAAACCTAATCAAAATTCATATAACTGTCGAATCTCTTTGCGTAATCACGACTTATCGTAGATATGCTTGTGAACAGGACCTTGGTTGAACGAGCCATTTCAATCCCAATAGAACACTGACTTAAGTTTTTTCTAAAGGCATGTGGCAATTCTGACTTTGTCGATTTCATTTTGAGGCTGTTTCTAAATAAGAGCTACACTGTTACTTGTTTCCCGGCAGGAACAACAGTAGGAGATATTTCATATTTCAAAGGGCCATTTTTTGGTGACGTGGGCCAAAAATTTGCACTGTATCGGTTACTTATGTGCTCTGAAAACAGTGACTGAATAGTCGTTTTCTCCCAAGTTTTATGCGTTTTATTTTTATGGCATTTAGTTGTTTTCCCCGGGTATCCTGGGTAAAAAATGAGGGACACGGTGTTTTTATTTATTTGACGTACGAAGCAATGTTCTGATGGAGTGATGAGAGGTAAATGTTTATTCTGTGTAGGTTCGTTACAACCTTTGAGGAAAGGTACTCATTGAAGCGTTCCAGGATGTCACAGCATACCACTAATTGAAATGTTTCCCCCGCTCCTAAAACAACAGCACGAGACATGGTTGAAATTCCATGAAAGTAGAGAGAATTTTAAGCGAAATGCTTTGCGAAACTTTTGACTTTTCTGCTTTAAACGCAAATGTTGCAGATAATTACTAAACCCTCCTCTTTTTACATGTCTTTTCGTGCATCATACGAGATTCGTAGCTTGTTTCTAGGTGTCCTCGGTGCAATTAAACATGGCATCTTGTTCATATCTGGGGAAAATTGGGAGCGTGGTATGGGTATACTCTGTAGGCAATGTACCAAATTGATGAGTTAAATGCGGATTTTCCAGTAGAATACGCAATCAAGTGGTCCATAGGGTTATTAGTCTGTTTTTTCAGTTGCGTAAAACTTAAATGGCTGCGCTGACATACTACAACCGAGATCAAATTTTGCGAACAAAGGGGGAACAATACGCCATGATTATGTGCAATTGTAAATGCGTGTTGATCAAATACAGCTTTAAAAAAACATACGCAAAACTTCCAAAGTACCACGCTGCTGCTATTAGCTAGGTTGCCCAATGTCCCAAGGGAACTCTGCGTTTCAGATGTTCCATAGTTTGAAGGTATATGCAACATTTTAAGTGCAATTTGTCGCGTAGTCTTAACGTTTCTGACTTACTTGGAAGCGTTACGAATAGCCATTGAGCGTTATTTGTAGTGTGTGTGTGTGTGTGTGTGTGCGTGTGTGTGTGTGTGTGTGTGTGTGTGTGTGTGTGTGTGTGTGTGTGTGTGTGTGTGTGTGTGTGTGTGTGTGTGTGTGTGTGTGTGTGTGTGTGTGTGTGTGTGTGTGTGTGTGTGTGTTATAATTACAGACCATTTTGTCATGTTGGCGCACCCGCGTATGTCGCGTCCGCGTGTGTCGGACCCGAGAAGTTCAATCGCAATGAAGTCGCAGTCAGCGCTCCGCCCTTCGTGAGAAACTTTCTTCGTCGCTGTTGCTCTTGTTTGTCAAATTTAGCCGCGCATTCCACTATAGGATTCGTCTTCTGACACGCGCATGCACCTGACGCGACCTTCGGATAAGTCGAACGATTACTGTTTC
Source organism: Dermacentor albipictus (assembly GCF_038994185.2). NCBI lineage: Eukaryota > Metazoa > Arthropoda > Arachnida > Ixodida > Ixodidae > Dermacentor > Dermacentor albipictus. Next base: position 148,414,721 of record NC_091824.1, read on the forward strand.
GAATACTGATAGCAGAAATGTGTTTTGTTGGGTATTAAGGGCACCTCCGGAAGCGTTTAGAAGGTTTCAAGAGCAATGACTATTTAGATTTCCTGTGCATCCTCCTACGTACACTCAGTTCTCACTCTCTTCTTCTTTCCCTCTTTTCATTACCCCATTCCCTTGCCCCCAACGTAGGGTAGCAAACAGGACGCGCGTCTGGTTCAGCTCCCTGCCTGTCCTCTCCTCGCTTTTTCCCTCTCTAACTGGCCCCCATACAACACGCCAATTTAATACGTATGGCGTAAAACAACGCAAGCGCATGCACGCAGACGCATGTGCAAGGGGCGAATCAAAACAAAAACTCCACCGCGCGCCGACGTTATGAGTGAGCTCGCTTAGACGTCACGCATATTCCATAGTTCATATTCCATAGACCATAGTCCTCCATAAAGAAAGCAACAAGATCCCAATAAAGAAAGGCGTCAGGCAGGGAGATACGATCTCTCCAATGCTATTCACAGCGTGTTTACAGGAGGTATTCAGAGACCTGGATTGGAAAGAATTGGGGATAAAAGTTAATGGAGAATACCTTAGTAACTTGCGATTCGCTGATGATATTGCCTTGCTTAGTAACTCAGGGGACCAATTGCAATGCATGCTCAATGACCTGGAGAGGCAAAGCAGAAGAGTGGGTCTAAAAATTAATCTGCAGAAAACTAAAGTAATGTTTAACAGTCTCGGAAGAGAACAGCAATTTACAATTGGTAGCGAGGCACTGGAAGTGGTAAGGGAATACATCTACTTAGGGCAGGTAGTGACGGCGGATCCGGATCATGAGACGGAAATAATCAGAAGAATGAGAATGGGCTGGGGTGCGTTTGGCAGGCATTCTCAGATCATGAACAGCAGGTTGCTATTATCCCTCAAGAGAAAAGTCTATAATAGCTGTGTCTTACCAGTACTCACCTACGGGGCAGAAACCTGGAGGCTTACGAAAAGGGTTCTACTCAAATTGAGGACGACGCAACGAGCTATGGAAAGAAGAATGATAGGTGTAACGTTAAGGGATAAGAAAAGAGCAGATTGGGTGAGGGAACAAACGCGAGTTAATGACATCTTAGTTGAAATCAAGAAAAAGAAATGGGCATGGGCAGGACATGTAATGAGGAGGGAAGATAACCGATGGTCATTAAGGGTTACGGACTGGATTCCAAGGGAAGGGAAGCGTAGCAGGGGGCGGCAGAAAGTTAGGTGGGCGGATGAGATTAAGAAGTTTGCAGGGACGGCATGGCCACAATTAGTACATGACCGGGGTTGTTGGAGAAATATGGGAGAGGCCTTTGCCCTGCAGTGGGCGTAACCAGGCTGATGATGATGATGATGATATTAATGGCGGATATTTTACTTCAGCGAGTAGTATGTGCGTTGGTCGAAGTGTGGTGTAAACGAGAGTGACATCTTTTCGAAACTTCCGGAGTTTAACAGCGTCGATTCGCCAATTAAACGGGAACGAACGGACAGGCCGGGATCGCTCGTGCTGCAATAAGCGTAGACGCGGCGCGATGTTTTGAAATTTAATTTACTAGAAACATAATGCCCCAACGCTTTGTATTTCGCGTAAATGATAAGGGCGCATAATACTATGAACCTCTCAAGAACCAGGAGTTGCTCTTCAAGTGAGGATTATAAATAAACGCAGTTTCCGTGATTGAAACTTATGTAACTTAATTCCGCTGTCCCTGTTGCCTATTAGGCAAACTTCATGTGGCCATATATATTAGACAAACTAAAAACAAAGAGAAAACTGCGCCCTATATGTATGTAGGAACAGTTGATGAGAACTAATATAATTGTGCACTCTTAAATAAATTTCTAGGTTGTTTTTGTAGTTCTAAAGAAGTCCGATGCAACCATGGTTCGGCGAATCACTTTTATTGTCTTATGGGTGTTCGATGACTTTGTATCCAACAAATGCAAACAGAACCATGAGCTGACACAAGTAATACCAGAATAAAGAAAAAAAAACGCGATGCTACCAGACCACTCGTGGCGCCGGAGTCTACCAAGCAGTCGTAGGAATCCATTCTCTCCTTCGGAGCAACCCTATTGGTATAGGCGCACGACAGTGAACATGTACAATTTATTTGTATCCCCTCTAAGGCTTTCTTCATTAAGATAATACAGTAACTGTCGCTGTAAAATACTTGTACGTTACCTCACTCGGATGCCGACTCGGCGTGTCTGCACTAGCACATAAGCCGTGCTGTGAGCTTCTGATAAATTACGCGATAGTTAGGACTCACGTTACCACCCCTAGATCACGGACTACAGGTAGCGTGTGCGGTTAAATCACCTCATAAAATATCATTCACGTCCACATCTTGCACTCCGAAAAAAAAAAAAACTACTCTCAGAGACAAGCACGCACGAACACATACCAAACACACGCGCACGGACGGGCTTTTTCCAGGTCCACAAAAATGACGCTTGTTGAAAGCCACAGTCTTGGTTCATACGAAAGCCATCTCTGGGACTATGTAGTACGTTCGACCACATGTATACACTGCTTAAACTGCAGCAGTCAGTTGTACACTGTAGCCTGCTCTTCTCAAGGAGCACAAAAGTGGTTAAGCGTAGATGTGCGAATGTGTGGAGATGTGCGAGATAGGTTAGGCGTTTCTGCTCGGGGTAGGTTCAGTCCCGAAATTATATACCAATTATGGCAATTCGTTACAGCCTAGAATACCCTTGCGCTGCTCTCTCTCTCGCTAACCATGCAGCACATACTTGGCAGTCTTAATTTTTTTCTGTGTTAGGCTTTCAGTGTTGTAACGCTCCTGACAGCGAAAAGAATAAATAAAAAAGTCGTTGCACAGCACGGTGCTGTCATGAGCTTCGGTTCAGTGGCAGTGAAAGAACGAAACATAGATCACCGGTTTTCTAAAATAAGCTCCACTGTCGACTTAAGCCAGGACGTGCTTGTGAAATCGCTAATAAATCTATAGAACTGAAATTCTACATCGAAATTTTTTTACTGCGCAAGCCCCCATGAAAATATGTGATGTGTTTGTAGCTCACTAACGGTTGGGACACCAATCGTGTACCCTATGTCTACTGTTACAGCCTGCAATTGTGCGCTTATAACGCCGAAATAAGGGAATGAAAACGTCACGTGGCGTCACACATCACTTATGGAGACGTTCCAGCGAACAAGCGTGTCGGCTCACCCTGTACCGGATGAAAACAGCGCATGCGGGCCATGGCAGTAATGAAAAAGAAACCTCAACGTTCAGCCTGGAAATGGAAGGTTGGGTTAGCGCTTCTGCCTGCGGCCACCATGATGTGCCCCAGAATGCAAAACTGCGTGCCAGAACCGCAGGGAAATGCAGTTTTTGACCACTCCTGTCGCCCTTTACCTTTCATCCCCGATCCCTACACATTGTCCACCAGCTTCGTCACTTCACTATCGAATCACCAGATCCACTACAGTGTATAGGTCCACCCGGTTTTCTATGCTATACGTTACGGGATAGGCACACTCCAACGCGATTTTGCAGCAGGCGAGAAGTTTAAGATCCGCCATGTCGTCCCACTTCTGTGCTCCTTTCACTGCACTCGTGGTTCATAAATACTCAGCAGCACCGATAGGTCTGCAGCGATGGCACTGCGTCCCGTCAACGGACGACGCACTGTAGCAATTCCGGGATCGCGCACTATGGAGTCCCAGATCGTTTGTCGACGGAAGCAAGTCGGGACACACGGCGTCCACAGGGCCACGCCCTTGCACTCGCGGCTCCCGTAGACCTGCTCGCACGTCTGTCGCTTCACTCGCGCATTTGGCTCACGTCGAACTGCTGCAGTCACTTCTTTTCTGCGAGACGCGGCGCACTCGCGTGGCAATACTGCGCTCAGGAATACATGGTGTGGTGAGACGCCGTCTTGTAGTATGGCGTGACCGGGGCGTACATCTCCCTCTTCTGGGGCTCGTACTCGTACGGGTTGTGACTCTGCGAGGGTGAAGAACATGAAGAGAAGTGGAATGTAACTCTGGAGATGGCTAGAGCACGAAGAAGAGACGAGAAGCGCACACCGCACTGTTCAAAACCAATATCCCAGTAGCAGGTATGGGTTCAGACTTCAATGACACGTATATTAGAATTCAAAATCATATGTGAACTGTGCCCGTACGCGGAACAACAGACCTCGAAACAACATGTAGAAGCGACGGCCATGGACGGCTCTAACACATTTTAACGTTTTATGGGTGTACCCTAAGCAACATTTACGCCATTGCTCGCCTCATCTCTCCCTTCTGAGAGGGATCTCAGCTTCTCTGGGGCACAGAAATTTAAGCCCTGCTTCCGCAGTTTTAACCCGGGGCCTCGGGTTAAATTTTGCAGTAATGCACTTTTGATCTGCTTTAGCGCATGGTCGCGTTAGTGATGATTAAGGCAAGAAGCATACAGCAAACAAAGAGATGAAAGGCAATATGGGGCTTAGCCTGTATATTTAACTAGCAAAATGTCGAGAAAGAGATCACTTACGGAATTGATACTGCATTCTCTACACTGTAAGTAACAGCCACATTAGAAACTTTGCTTCGATGAAGGTTTCATAATGTCGAAGTTAAGGTGTCAGGTCGTATTTCTTGGTGCCATGGTTGCTGCGTTTTCGTGGTTCTGGTCATAAGAGCGCAGAGAAGTACAGACAAAATTTAGAAGGCGGGATGCGAATCGTCTGCTTAGTTTGCATCCGGTGCAACGAATTCGGTTCGGCAGGGTGTAATGAAAACGTTGTGGCATGCATGCACCTATTTAATCGAAAGTTATGTCAGTGCAGAGAAAGATTGTCGTATGAACTCGGATTGTGTTGTGCGTTAGCTGCCGTCAACGCGTAGAGTGCGTATAGATCACGTTGCTTACCGGTGGTGGGCCGTACATGGCCCCCCTGGAGCGCGGCCTCTGAATGTGGCTGTAGTGGTTCTCCTCTTGTGGGCTCGGACTGCGCACTCGGCCGGGAGTGGCGAACCCGGGAGGTGTCTTCGGTGGAGCCGAAGCCTCGGGTTGCTGCGAAGTACAGGCACGCAGTACAATTAACATAGAGACGTTCAAGTCGTTTTCACCGAGGAAAAGTCTACTCAACCTATGCATGTATCCTCCCATTAATTATCAATAGGTCATATGTCCATCGCATTAGTTGGCAGCAATGCTCCCCAGTTGTTGAATGACAGCTAATTTAACGTTGTGGGGAGAGCGTGATACGAATCAATGCGGGTGCGTGCTAAAATGGAGAAAGGAGAGGAAGAGACTGTGTTCAATAGTTCCCGTATCAGCTTAAATATAGCTGCTACTAGGCTCAGGATACGTACCATTATACTATATATATATATATATATATATATATATATCCCGCTATAACTAACTTCACGGAGTACCGACTCCTCCTATTTCTTGGCGCAGATATTTCTTCACACTTTTAAAAATCAGTAGGTTGTCAACGTGGCACACGCAGCAGTGGTGTATTGTCAATAATTCCAAAACACATCGCTTTTGTATCCTGTGAATAAGGCTGCAGCGTTCTTTATAGGAGCTTGCAGCGGAACACTATTGGTGCCCTGAACCTTGCACCAGACTTCAAAAAAGGTATATGCTTAGAGTATCTCGCAGAAAAGGCGCGCAAGTCCCATACCAGTCCAACGTCTTGCGGCGCAACGTAATCGTATCGTCGTATCGTCGTGACTCGGGCAGTTCGCAGTTGTGAATAGATTTTCGTAGATCCGACACAAAGAACATCTTGGTTGGCTGTAAGGCACTTATAATTATTTTTACGTCAGTGGCAAATAGCGTTGTGGAGGCGTAGTAGAAGAAGGCATTTTATTTTCCACTATTTCTGAATCCCCGACATAACTTCTGTAATGCACGTGCATGTGTCAAAAGTCCGCAGAGGCAAAAGAAAAATGACCTACAGTATGCCACTCAATTTATACCATTCGTCGTATTACTATACTAAGCAAAAAAAAAAGTTGAATTATAGTGGATGAACTGCTATCAACAAAATTTCGGTGTAAGCTAGCGAGATGTCCTAATAAATGTTTTCACCGCTAATTACTTTCAAACAGCTCAGGCACAAGACGAAGCAAACAATTTAAAAGAAAGGCTATATTGAAGAAGTTCGCCACATCTATAAGAGGGGAGACAACATGGAGGAAAGAAAAATTTAGGAGAGAGCATTACGTCACGCAGCTGCAGCCTTGGCAAGCGAACGCTCCGTGAAGCCAAATTTTTACACAGTGGTGGCCCGACACGTGACCTCTTGCGTCGATATCACGGATCAATAGTCGGGATTTGCTGAGACGTTTGGTTCCCAGTAACTATGCCAGTTGTCTTTATTTGGTGCATTCGGCTGCCCCGCCGTGGCTCAGCCTGCCGAGCGGGAACACTAAAACCAACCGCGCACTTAGACGCGCGATCACTTTTTGGGCCACGACACCCGGCTTCAATCGCGTTGCGCGATGCTACCTCCCAACATTTTCCTTGCTCCACGAGAGCCAAGCAGCAAGTCGTTACCACGTATATGTTGCCCATGGCGTCGGCGATGTGCTGCCAGCGTAGTCTGTCTTCGACGCTGACGCGATAGGCCGGTCCCAGCGTAGATGCCTTGCTGAGATAGCCGAGACTGCCGACCGAGTGGGCCGACATCACTTCCGCCTTGTGTTGCTCGCGCTTCCAACGACGGCTGCGTACATAGGAGACGATAATAAGTGCACGTCACCCGGGGCTTTTCATATCTGCGGCGTCCATCGAATCGCTCCGTCACTCGCTGTTTGAACGAGATCGTTCTTTTCGCTCAAAAAGCTCCCGGGTAGTTGCCCAGGTAGCTGGCGCGAGCGAAGCGAGGAACAGTCATTACAGCGATAAGGAAACGCATTGATCCGATAAGATTGCCAGCGCTTGCTGTAATACGCTAGCAACGGCTGTAGCGAACTTGACGCCCGTTCTCGCCGTCTCGCTCTGTAAAATCTGTGCCATCGCAAGGTTCATTTTCGTCTTTTTTCTTAGCCACAGTGGCACAATGACTGGGCGTTCCACAAACTATTATAAGCAAGAGGTCGCGAGGTAAATCTCTGTCGTGGCGACCGCATTCCTATCAAGGTTGATGGGGGAACGCCCTTGAAGATTTCGGTTTACATAAGAACAAAAGGAAGTAACACGCAGGCTGACCAAATTAATCCGCGAGCTTCTGCCACGGCGTCGCTTGAAGCGGTATAGCGTTCGGCTGTAGAACGCCAATTATATGCGTATGCGCACAAGTGCACTTACTTCCAGAGACACAGGCAGACGAGGGTGAGAACGATGATGATGACCGCCGTGACCGAGGCTCCCAGCGCCACACCCAGCACCTCTCCGTCAATGTCGCACCTGGAACCGATGTACTTTCCACGGCAACTGCAGAGAGAATCGTGATTCCGCTACAGGTCAGTCTTCAAGAATATCCCACGACGACGCATGTGTCTCATGTCCTGCCGATGAGGTGAGTATGGGTAAACCCTTAATTGGACTTGGCAGGGATGAATCCAGCTGTCAAAATTTCTGAGTCGCTTCAGATTGTTGGAATCTCGCGTCCGCTGCACGACTGCGGTTGTTTCGTTTGGTAATGTGAGTTGGGACGGCAGATGTTTCTTGACGAATACGAATTAACTATGCGTTTTTATGCATAAAAAGGGTTTTTGAGTGTGTTAATTATTGACGCGATCTTTTTTGCTTCACTTCGGTTCATAACACATGTGGACAGGGCAGACTATTACTCTCGTATTCGCACGAGAGTACGTAAACGAGAATACGTTATACTGGGCAGATGGCAACCGCCATGTGTACACGATGTGGTAGCGAGACATGAAATGCGCCTGAAAAATAGCTCGCAGCTTCAAAATTAAGTCCGCGAGGGAGATCACGGCGCCTACGACAACAAATCACGATTAACAACGCAAGCAATTGTTCCCTATGCTATATGTCACGTTGTCACTAATCGCATTAGCTCCCTGCTTCCTTTGTTTTTTTCCTCCTCATTCAGTGTGATTTTTGTAACATGGCGTAGAATACATGCAAAATGGGGCTTGCGACGTGACTTGATTTACAAAAGCGAAGTCGTTACGAGGAAGTTAACGTAGATAATTAAAGGTGCGGTTGGAACCCGTACCTGCATTCACGTTGTCCATTCGCAATACGGCAGTCACCTCTGTTGTTGCAGTAATCCGGTGCGCAGGCTAAATGGAAGAAAGAAGAACGAGCATTGTCAGCGGACGCACACTTTATCGTGGTATCGTCTGTATGCCCTGGTGCCAACCTCAGGCACGGTGGCTAGGTTGCACAGGGGTGCCTGTTTCGAGCGGTGATGGTCTTTGTGGCGACGACCACGTTGTTCAAATGAAGGGTAGGATTCGGCACACTGCCTGGACGTAGATTTGCGTAACAATTAATAAATATTTATATCTATTCATAAGTGATGGTCAGCACGCCAATTTAGGCATATAATAAAGAGCGCCTTCAGTGCGAAAAACTTTGTGAGCCAGACTCCGTGTTTCACTCATATCCTGTTCGTGAGGCCACGCATTACAGTTTCCAGTCGGCAAATGTTTGGGCCCGTTTTCACAAAGCAGCTCGTACGCTAAAACGGTTCTTTACTACAAGCAACGATCAACTGTAATACGCATAATACTAGCGAAGGCATGTGGTCAACGACAAACAGTTCTTGTGCACTAAATGTTCTGTGAATTCGCCCTCGGGGCTCATGTCCACAATGAAATTGTACGACAGGGACTTTGTAAGAAGAGGCGCCGGTCACTCGTGACACTGAACACATATTAGCGAGAGTTGCCGACCAATAACAAGTAGTTCTGAAGAACTAAACGAAAGCTAAAAAGGCGCCCACTCAGAACATCCTATCAATGGTGCAACTACGGTCCCGTACAAACGTGGATCGCAGAAAAGTGATTAAAAAGGAACGATAAAGAACGTTTTCTATTAGGTTTCAAAATATGAAGTATATAAATCACATCAAGTTCCAGTATCACTGCACCGAACCGTTATCTGGAAAATCCCCGACAGTCTCCTGAACACCTCGCTGCACCCTGACGATCTATTCTAACTTTCCAGAAACCGCTTGCACACTCTCGCACTCTAAAAAGCCTTAGCGTCCTTTTTAGACGTCCGAAATGGGGACGTCTAAATACGGTGCATATGCCAAAGATTGTGCACTGTAAAGCGACCGAAGTGCCGCCTTATCTGGCACGCACATCAGCCGACAGCATGTAGCAACGTCAGCGGCCAAAAGGGAGGTAGAGTGTCAAACTTTCGCTCACCGTTGCAGGTTCTGCCGCTCTTCCACTTGGTGTCCGGGTACTTGTCCGTGTAGCCCGCCTTGCAAGTGCAGCGGAACGTGCCGAACACGTTCTCGCAGACGGCGTTTTTGGAGCAGTCGTTGAGACCCACGTCGTTGCACTCGTTCACGTCTGCGTGCGTGGAAGGAAATACAAGGACCCTTTCGCTGCTGTTTATAGCTTCACGCTTAGCAAATAAGCTTATTATCCTTTGCACAGAGAGAATCTTAGCAAATGAAAATTTTAGACTTATAGTCTACCGGGGAAATTGTTCTTATTAAAATTATTTGGTGGGTCATCTGAGTCATGTGAGGATTTGCATATTGTTTGACCTTTCGTCCTTGGCAACTATGGGCTGTATGCCTGAAGTTACGCTGATTTCCTGGGCATCGTACAGTTCAGCATATCAATGCTTTGCTGCCCTTGTTATATGTACCAATCGAAATCACTGATGACGTTGTTTTTTTTTTCAGTATTTCACTGCGCACATCTTTTCCCTGCGAACGCCAGTCTTCCAGCTTCTTGCTGATCTATCGATTTCCACGCTTCTTCCTAAAGTTTTTCAATGCTATTATGTCAATTTTTGTTTTCTCTTAATCAATTTTGACAGTTCAGCGAATTCGGCCTGATCATTATTGTTGGGGTCCTTCATGTTCCGTCATTTTATTCTTTGGTCCTTCGTTGCTTAGGGCTCCTTGGATGTTTTCTGCTCTTGAGCGCTACCTCAGACTTCAGTTGTGGTGTCTGAAATTATTTCATTTAAGTCCTCATTCGTTATCTGTATGCTGCTATTTTCCTCCTGTACTGATGCCTCATTTTTTTTTTCCTCGTGGTCTAGCCAGCCTGAATTTATTCGCTTTTCCCAGACTGCTACTGGGTTGGCCTGTTTCTTTGCCTTTTCTCTCTTCATAGATAGAGCGGTTCCGGACGTCACTAACCACTGAATTTTACTCACCCAGCATTTCTACAACCCGCACAATGCTGCAAGGTTGGCGGTGAGTGTGAAATCTATATAATCGCTTATTTCCCCGTTTGGGTTTTTCCAAGATGATTCCTATTACTGTGTTTCCAATCGTCATTATTTCATATCCGTATTACAGGAGGCGAAGCGCTATAGCGTCTAATACATTGAAGCGAGAGAAACTAACAAAAGTGCACGAAGCATGCGACGCCGCAGATTATATACACATTGTCTGCGAATATAACATATGCTCAGTTGCCTGTAATAGGTAACAATGACATCTGACATGGCCTTCTACTTGCTATATTATATATATATATATATATATATATATATATATATATATATATATATATATATATATATATATATATATATATATATATATATATATATATGTGTGTGTGAGACGATATCTAGCCTGCGGCATAGGGCCTGAAAGACGTTCATCGTTCTCTCACCGTCCACCGAAAGTCCCGAGTTGAGAAGCCCGTCAACGTAAAGCCTGCTCTCTCCGATGTTCGAGTTTCGGCGGTTGATCATGTTCACCACCTCGTGCTGGAGAACGCGCTTGACCGAAGGCACGCGCGTGATGTCGTTGTCCTCCAGCTGCACAGTGGCATTCATCATGATCTTGCTGCCGGCGGACTGGAACCTGTTCACTGTCGCGTCCACAAAGAGCCGCGAGAAGCTGGACTTGCTGAACAGGCTGTGTAGCTGCAGTACGCCAAGAGACGGGCATGGAGGGAAAAGACAACAACGGGTTACTGATGCAGGATTATGCAGGAGTCCGTTGAAACTTGTTACGTGTTATCCGAAGCTTTGCTTCAGAAACTAGCTTTATTTCAACAGATTTATTCAGCAAGTCTCATTGACATATACTACCAACATGTTCCAAAGTTTCACGTTTTAGGTAGTAAGGACTATACTGTTGAGAGACTATGGTGCTGTAAAGGACTGTCAACATGTCAGCATTTTCAGCTTGCAGGCCTCTCCGCTATTTTTAATGCGAGGGCACATGAAATTTTGACGTCCCTTCAACTGGTTCAAATGCGCAACATTTCCTAATATATCACGATTGGCCAGGGCCCATATTTAAGGAGTTCTGTAAACACGATTCAGCAGAATATATTACAAAGATAATTTCACCATTGCGAAGCTAGATACGGTCGTCGCAAATTGCTGACATATAATTAACGCACAGCTTCAAGCAGAAAGCTTGTCGGCAATTATTCTAACAAATTTTCGACATCGCACTTTGCGTGGCTTTTTTCTTTTTTATTTGCTATAGCACCTTGTGGTTGAGGAAATAGAGAAATAGAGAGAGAGAGAGAGAGAGAGAGAAAGGAGGCCACAGAACTTACCGCTTGCTTTGCTTCATACTCAAGCAGCCGGTAGTCTTCCGATTCTGGGTTTCTGTAGTGTCTGGTGAACACCAGCTTTTGGTCACCGAGCCGGTCGAGTTTCAATGTGAGGCCAACGTTGATAACAGCTGCGAAATTATGCACAAAACTAAATTACTAAGAATTTCTTCTCCGTTCAACTCAACATAAAGCTCGTGAGAGCAAGACAGTAAAGAACCATCGATGTACCACAGTGCCAAAATTCTCGCTGTAGTCCTTCCGTAGATTAGAGGGCGAGATATAGAGGACTACTACCTATTGCACAGGAAGCCCTTCTATACTGGAGCCTCATTTGTTCCGTGATATGTAATCTTTTACGTGAACACATAGGCACTGAGACATCCAATAATTCCTTGTTTCCCTTTTATTTTATATCGTGCTGAAATAAAGACGTTTAGTCGCTCATTTCAAGCAGTGGTAGCCGTTTCTGCGTTGTACATTTTTGTAAGGCTGTCAAAGCGGCTAAGGCAATGCAATGGAGCTTTGCTCAGTAACAGAAAGTGATTCAACCTAGCGAAACATATTGGAGTGGTGATGATTACGGTTACTTCGAAACGATGTTGATTTGAAAGAAAATGAAGTTGCCTTTCTAAACAGCAGTTAACGATGCTTACATTTCTGTGCTTTAGGAGCGCTCTGTCGATGAATGCCTGCGCGCGATGGTACATGTGCGTTTAACGCTAATTGGTGACACTTGCATTTTTCGGCAATGGTGAAGGAAACAAAGCTTAATACTGGACTGACGCGGAATCAACACCAGCTGACTTTCCGTGAGGAAAGTTGAGCTGATCAACAGTCGTCCAACAAGGGTGTCACTGAAGCCAACGTTTCCACAAGGTGACTTGTAGAACGCAGTGAACTAGTCCCCATGTTAAGGTGCCCCTTGTTTCCCATCCCTGAGATTTTTATGCGAAGCATATTACGAGAGCACAACCCAGCTCCTCAGGCGCGGCGGTGTTGCCTTCAATGACCTTTGACCCCATGCCATACCACGTGACACCGTGACGTCACGACAGAGGAGAAACGGGGCTCCAACTCGCGCCGTCGCTCGCGGCGTCGCGGCGGTATATAAGCAGCTGCGCTTGCTTCTGCTAGACATTTTCTAGGTGGCTTTGATCGGACGCGGTGAGCGTCGAGCAACGCAGCGTTCGGCGCGACAACGAAATTTGTAGGTGGCTTTGGCTCAACTCTTGCAAGATGGGCTGGCTGGGAATCGAGCCAGGGTCTCCGGAGTGTGAGACGGAGACGCTACCACTGAGCCACGAGTACGATGCTTCAAAGCGGTACAAAAGCGCCTCTAGTGAATGCGGTGTTGCCTTAGAAACGAGCTGTTCTCGTGCGTCGCTTGCTCAGGCGCACATTTCGTTGCCGCGCCGAACGCTGCGTTGCTCGACGCTCACCGCGTCCAATGCGGGGCGCGTAGTCGCTGCCCTGTAGCCCATCGTCTTACACCCCTTGGCGGGTCGACGGGAACGCTGTCGCGTTCCACTCTTGAAAGCGAATAAGTAATGCATGAGTTGTTTCTTCGTCTAGCCGAACCAAATATAGCCAAGCAACAGCAGTTCACCAGGCTAAACAGTGGTTCAACAACTAAAATAAAGGCTAGTATGCTTCGCATCCTGGGCTTAACCTTAGCTAAGCCACAGCCATTTTTTTTGCTTGTTCGACCACTATTTATCACTGCGTGGAAAGCTGCTATTCACTTTTGTTTGGTAATAAGCTAGCGATGAATATTATGCAGGTTCCACGAAAAGGAAACTCCGCAGTTCAAGAAGGCGTCCTGATCAGGAGTCGTCAAACTGGGAAGCTTTCTTACACTAGCGAACGCTCATTGGTTTTCAGTTTAGCTTGATGCTAAGTTTGTGTGGATGACATTTTCTGACTTGTGCATCTACCCCGCGCCTTGCTTACTTGCGAGAAACTAATAAGTGAAACATGCCCGCATTTTCGTCGCAGCAAAAACAAGTAATGATACTAACGGCCGCAAGGTCCCCTGGGTATTGTCCTAGTGAATCCCGGTCTGCAGTGACAGGAACTGACGCCAAGCTCGGCCTTGCACCACTCGTTCAGCTGTGAGTCGCACGTCGAGTCGTCACCAACGATGCAGGTGTCGATTCTGGGAGTGAAAATATGGCATTGTGCATTTGGCTCACTTATGGCCGGTATAACGTTGCCCAAAAGGGCCAGTATCTGTTTCCTGCTTCGAATACTTTTTTTTTCTCGGTATTCAATAAAACTCCACTAAAACATTTAGTTCTTCTGCTCGTATTATACCTGTATACGCTTCTGATCGCCGTGGGTCTTATGCAATTGTTCACAGTGGTTACAGTTATGAACTGTATGGTCAAATACGCAACGTTCAAATGCTGTCTGCGCTCTATAGGCTAAGAAGTACTGCAAGTAGCAAGAGTAATGGCTCGAGAGAAGGGCGGGGGGTAAGTTTTTTTATTATTATTATACGCCAGCAAGCTTAACGATTAGAACGTTCACGTCAAGTTGCCCAACATGATAAGGCTTGTGCTAGATATGCATATAGAACCATAAACTTGATTATTTTTTGCTCTGGAAGGAATTATATTTTTTTCCACAAGATACAACTGTATTCGAGTGTAGTGCAATAAAATTTCCGCTAGAACACTTACCTCACCAAGGTAGCATTGTGTTTTGGCCGGTAGCCAGGTCTCCTTCGTGGAGAAGACCCAGGCTTCGAGGTAGTCTTGCGCGGTGGACCCGTTGGTTCCTTGGGCCGTGGACGAGACGTGCTTCCGCCAGGTCTTTGCGAACCGTGGCCGTCCTGCGGTCTCGGGAAACCGAGAGACAATTCCGGAGGAAAGCCGATCACTGGCCTGACATCTTCGATCTCCACCGGGATCACTATCGGTCTTCCTGTGGGTGACTGATTGTGCTTCACTGGCGGCCTGGTGTGGGTCACATCCGGCACGAGTGTTCCCTTTCCAGATAAAGTCATCACCACGTCCGATTCATTTTCACTGGCAGTATGCGTGTTTGAATGTACAACCGTCGTCGTCGAGCGAAGACTGGGTTGCAGCGTAGTAGTCGGACCTGTCGGTGGCGTGCTCTCGAGCTTCGGGGTTCCGTAGATCACTTCTGGCTCCCTGTCTGCATTTGAATTCTTCGAGGTGTGCGATGAAGACGGTGGTTCAGCCTCTTCGTCGTCGGAAGGCTGCGTCGCCTCAATTTCGTCAGCATCGGTCGAGCTGCTTTCTGTACTCTTTTCTACTTCTACCGACGGCGCAGTCGTCGAGAAGGTGGGTCGAATTGTCTGAGAAGGAGTCACGACGTTGCTCACGGTTCCAATGGAATGCATGACGGTAATATCGAAAACCGAAGGCTCAGTGGGTTCTGTGATAATTTCAGGCTCCTCGGCCGTATTTACACTCACCCTGGAACTATTGGCTCTAACAGAAGAGTCTAAGAACACAGGGAGCCATCCCGACACTGGTCCTGACGGCACTTTGCCAGATGGTTCCAGATCACCTTCCGTCATCGTAGGTCTCACGTCGTGCCTGGTGTCCCCTTCGTATCTCGTCTCCTCTACCGCGGCGTCGTCACTCGCACTCGTTGGTGTCACCTCTTCGACCGGCGACGAAGACACAGGTGCCTCGTGGATGAGCACGATGGTGGATTTGCTGGGAGGCAAGTGCTCAGTAGCTGTGGCCACCACCTCTGGTCCGTTGTCACGAACAGTCTCCCTGTGCATGGTAGGCTGTTCGGGTTCATTGTTGGCCGGAGGTGACTCGGACAAGGCGGGCGTGGCCTCGTACTGGTCGGTGTAGTGCGTCGCCGGTGGCGGCGGCCGTTGGTGGTCGTCCTGGTGGTGATGGGGCCGCTGTTGCCTGTCCGGGTCGTTGAGACCCAGCAGCTGACTCACGTCCGACGGCGTCGGGTAGACTGTGGGCGGGTGGGGCAGAGGCACTATGTGTATGTGCTGCTGCGGGTGGTGCGGGTGGTTCGGATGGTTCACGGGCGGGAAGTGGAAGTTTGGCGGCGGCGGCCGAGGGATGGTGTCGAAGTGGCCCGGGTGCGGCGGTGGCAGGTGCGGCAGGCTCGGTCTCGGTCGCGGCGGTGCGGAGTGCGGCGGGTGCGGAGGGTGCGGCGGCGGGTGGGGCGGGTGCGGCGGTAGCTGCGGCGGCCGGGGCGGGGGCGGCGGGAAGTTGAAATTGGGGGGACCCCGGTTGTTGATCCTCGACGGTGGCTTGTGGTGATGGTGCTGCTGAGAGGAATGCGGTGGCAGCGGAGGAGGCGGCAATCGCATTGACGGAGGTCGAGGGAGGTTCATGTCGCCGCCAAGGAGCTGGATGATGCCGCTGAGGATGTTGTCGATGGACGGGTTCCCGCCACTGCCGTTGCCGCCGCCCCGAGTCCGTTCGGTGGCAGCGGCAGCCGTTGACACGGGCGTCGCCTCTCGGCTCCGGCTGTGGTGGACCACGTGTGCCGGTGTGGCGCTGGATGGATGAATGCTGCGAAGTACGCGCAGAGAAGTATCTTCGGAATCGTCCTGCTGCGGCTCTGTTCCTTCTGGTTCCGCGGTAAAAGACGGTAGCGTTGTGACTTCGGCCACACGCAGCTCTATAGCCGACATTACGCTGGCAGTACTCCTAGGAACAATGGGTGCGTTATACAGCTCGTCTTGAATACTCGGCTCAGCTGAGGAAGAGATAGAGCCTACAATTTGCTCTCGCTCTCCATTGCTGGATGACGACGATAGCGTTGATGGGTGAGCCGCGCTCGCTTGATTGTTTTGACTGGTGTGCGCCGCATGTTCAGTCGTTGATTGTGGCTTATCTGCCACAGTTACAGCTACGGATGGCTCATTCGTAACAGAGTGCTGCTTGCGTTTTGAATCATGTAAAGTAAAGTCCGTTTCCTGAGATCCTTCCGTACGCAGCACCAATGGCAGTTTAGATGTTTCGGAAACTGTGGTGACAGACGATGTGTGAACACTTGAAAAAGAACTGGAAAGTTCTAATGAAGTTGCGTCATTAAGTAATAAGGAGTTCTTTGAAGCGACTGGCCTTAAACGCTCTGGCACGGTTTCACTTTCTTGACTATGTGTTGATGAAGTTGATGACTCTGCGGGAACTGCTTCTAAGTCAGTTGTCCCTGAAAAAAAAAACAAAATAAATAAATGTAGGAAACAAATTTATTTTCTTCGCACCATACTAAATACACAAACAGACATCGGGCATGGTTTATAGCTAACGTTTGACATATTAATAACTCTTCTTATTTGCTAGACGTTTTCTTTATTTTACGTTATATGAGCTCATGTTAAAGAACCGCGGCCGACTTTACAATTTTGTTTGTTCGCAAAAATTTCTAGGCATTACCTGGAGCCCTTGCGATTGCGTCAGTCGCCCGTAACGCTTGATCGGCGCATTTTCCAAAAAAACAATTTTTAGTGTGCGCACAAAAATGCCTTTGCAAATGTGGGTCCGACACATACTCCATAGAGTGTATATAATCTCTGTGGTGTCTTTAACGAGAAGCTGCTGCCATTCACGAAGAAACAAATTGCTCTCGACTAACCGTACCAAGCTTTGATCAAGCCTCACCCAGTCAGGCAAATTCTTGTGTGAACACCCTAAAAAATAGCCGATGCGTATTGTTATTACGCTAATGTTCGCTTTACTGAAAGCAGCGGTTAACCACTGGCCTCATTTCAGCAACGCTTACGTCTTTCAAGTACCTACAAAAAAAAAGACGAAAAAAAAACACGAATGTTCTTTCATATCTGAGCCTCACGCGCCGCTTGCAGGTTGTGCATTACGTTTCCTTAACGTTTGTAACAGATTTTCCTCTCAACGGGCACAAACACGTATGGACGTATGCTTGCTGGCTCGGTGCACTGGAAACCCTCTACAGAAAAACCTACTAATAAAACTCGAATATTAAAGAAAAGTAGGGGATAGAAGAAACAGAAAGTCCATGTTTTTCCTCAGCGCTTGCATACAAACGTCGTCAGTACCTTATGACAAAGCGTATTTCAAAGTGGGAGAGAAAAAAAGTGGGAGTCAAGGCGTGACAGCCGACGGTGCAGCGTATACGCGAATGCAGTGATATACGTATAGTGAAAAAGCAAAGCCCCATCGTGAACAGCAAGAATCGGCCTCCCGGCTGGATTTCGCCGAAAACAGACATCGCGTGCGAGTTTTCGCAAAGCCCGTGCTTGTCGCAAGCGAGGCGGACGGCCGCTGTTTCTTTTTTTGTTTTGGTGTTTCTTAAACGCGTGTACCCGTCTGGCCTGCTTTCTTCGGGCATGTGCGAGGGAATGGACACCGGTGGTGGAAGCAAGACCGCGAGTGACGTTGCCGCTGATATTCTCCAGCGTGCGCGTGCATCGACATATATGTATACACATTTGTGTTCGCACGACGCAAACGCACGCACTCGGGGGGAGAGAGAGAGAGAGAGAGAGGTGGGGAAGGGAGAGAGAGGTGCCCGCGCACATAACGAACGACCGAGCTCGACGGCCTACATGGGCTCCATAGAACGTCGCAGATCGTGCGGCGTGCACTGCTTACAAGCTTTGCGGCAACAACGCCTGCGGCCAGTGATTCTCTCTTGCACCTTTTTTCGGCTGGCCTAGATGTATGATATATGTAATCGCCGCGGTCGTTTTGGTTGTGTTTTCTTCGCTCTCAATTTCCATTAGAAGCGCGCCGGACAGAAAAGATGCAAGTGGCACATTGCGGGCCCTACGAGTGAAAACGTTATAGCACGCGAGACAGAAAGTTCACGTTAGGTGCGCAGAGACGTACAAGGTAAAACGCAGTGCATCATTCTGCGCGCAAATAGCTCACTAGACGTCAGTGAGTGAGTTTTGAACGCATAGTCGCCCAGCGTCAGTTAGTTGCGCGCAAACAACTTGAGACGTGTTTGCTGTGTGCACATTCTTCTGCAGTCCTCAGGGGCGTCCAGTGTGAAAAATGAACATCAGGGCCCGTATTCACAAAAAAGCTCTTACGCTATCATTGTTCGTAAGAGAATATTCCAGCCAATCGTTATGCTGGTCATACAATAGTAGGACCAGCGAAGGCAGCCGGCCAATGGCAAAGAGCACTTATGAATGGGAAGGTTTGTGAATTCAGCCCCAGGTAAGCAAGCGTACAAGCAACGATTCCGGCAGTAATGCAAGTTGGAATCTCGCTATAGCTGTTACTTGCCAAGCAAGTTGAATGTTCTACCCTACGCCAGTTATCAGCGCAAGAACAAGAAAAAAGTTGGCTGCAGTCTCCAGTTGATCGCTCGAATATTGACCCCGTGTCACTGAATGAATACCTTTAGTTTTATATTGATTATTCACTAGTAGATTTGTCTCTATAAACGAAGAGCAAGCTATGTTGCTGTCCCCTGAGAAGGGGTAACCAACAGGATAAAAATATTATAGTGGCGTTTGAAAAAATGCAGGAGGCACAAACACACATTTCCTTCGAAATTCTATTCGCACTTGAAATTTTGCGCTCTGTGCGCTAGTTTTCTGATGGTAAGAAAAGCCAAACGTGGGTCCGCTAAAGGTACTTCATCCAGCTTTTGTTTCATCAGTCACAGAGATCACCATCATGCCCTTCTTTTTTTTTGTAAAAGTAGTCGTCAATAAAAAAATCTGAGCTGAACTTGTTCCCAGCCGGTCGAATGCCCCTGTACGCTCGCTTTGACCTCTATTACGAAGTTGCTTGTTCCGGTGAGCATGTACATCGAAGGAATGCTGAAGGCTTGTGCGTCACAACACAAGCAGCGCCAGCAGGAGGAACTGTACGTTCTTACGGTCGCGCTGGCCGTGTTTTTGCTTGAGACCAAAATGTCTGCCGACGGCGGGAAGGTCAGGAACCACGGCTTCGGAACGTCGCCGAATCCGGCCGCGCGAACCTCATGCTCCTCTGATGCATGCGCGAGCGGTGGCTTACCGTGACTGCAGAGCGTATAAACACAGCCTCTCGACGCGAATGGAGAAGCGAGAGCAAGGCGCACCGCACTGACCCACATCCGCGACCCATCATTTGCGCTGAAAGGCGGCCCGCCGGCTTCATTGTTGCTGCCGCGGCGCCTCGTTTTCCTCGGCGGCGTCGGCGATGCTGACCTTCGCAGCGACCGCGAAACGGTGCTGCGCGAGGCGCTCGACGACGTCATGCGCGCACCGCTGACGGCCGTGCGGCATCTTGAAGAGGGTGCGCTCGCCATCCGGCCTTTGCGCAAAACACGGCGTCTGGGAGCGAGATACATCGTGTGCACGGTGCCCGCGACTCGCGTATACACGTGCGTCGAACACGCGCGCGTATGGGCGACATGGCCTTCGTTCCTCCTCTCCATTCCGCCTCTCGTATAGCTGCTCGCCGTGTGAAATCTGCAATGCGATGTGGTCTTGGTGACCCCGGTTCGAGCATTTATGGCTGACGTTTATCCTCAAAACGCTGCTGACTGTTCGACTATTTGAGTTTCCATCCAATGACCACTGCCGTATGGACAAGGCAGGGCGCTTGGTTGGTTGGTCGGTTGGTCGGTTTTTCGCTTGGTTGGTCGGCTATCTTTTCGGTTTGGCTGACGAGACCCGTAGCTTTCGCTCCATTGCACGCAGTTGATGAACAACTGCGTGACTGCTCAGGACAACTGACTAAAAAATAAAGGGATGAATTCAACGTTGTCAATTTTGGTGACAAATTTCCGTAGCCTCCTTCCAAAGCAAGATAATTTCTGTTCTTATGTCGAAGCATGCTCAGCTGACCTGGTGTTAGGATCAGAGACTTGGTTATCTCCCGATGTTAATAATTCCGAACTATCCTTGTCCAGCGAGTTTTTATTATTTAGGAAAGACCGCATAACTTCACGCGGTGGTGGGGTAATAGTCGCTGTAAGGAAAAGCTTGGAAGCGTTTGTAATTGATACGGAATCGTGCCTGGAAATTTTGTGGATTGCATTACGTCTGTCACCGTCTGTAACTTGTGCCGTTGGGGTGTGTTATCGCCCACCTGATTCACCTGAGGAATTCCCTGAACACCTGAATGAATCTTTAACTCACATTCAGAACAAATTTCCACGCGCACCAGTATTCCTGGCTGGCGACTTCAATTATCCGAATATTGATTGGAAAACATGCAGGCCCCTCCACGGCACAAGAAAGCGTGAATGCCAGAATTTTCTGGATGTGTTAACACTTTTCAATCTGCACCAAATTGTTTCCACACCTACGCGTGGTCATTCGCTTTTAGATCTTGCACTGACAACGGAACCGGAGAAGACATCTGTACACGTTTTAGATGGCATCAGTGACCACATGATACTGCAGTGCGATTATACAGTAGTCAGGAATAAACCAGAAAAACAGAAAAAATTATATTTGATTATACCAGAGCAAATGTTGACGCTCTTCTTAATGAACTATCATTATTCTGTACAGATGTTTTCTACTCTTTCAATATGCGGGATGCAAATGAGAACTGGTTCCTAATTCGTGATAAACTAACTCTGCTGAAAGATAAACACGTGCCTAAGGTCACCATCACCACATCTACAGAAAGCACATGGTTCACAAGACATGTGAAACGATGCATAAACAAAAAGAAACGGTTGTACGCAAAAGCTAAACTGACAGCATCTGAACACGATTGGAACAACTACCGCACACATGAGCAACTGTGCAAAAGTGAAATTGAATCAGCGAAGGACAAGTTTTATAACAGTGACCTTTCACACATGTTAAAAAACAATCCTAAAAAATTTTGGCGGGTTGTTAATCCAAATTACAGTTCAAACTCCTCAGTATCCATAAATAAAGAAGGTAATCTTCTTACTTCCCTTGAAGTAGAGGAATTTAACCAATTTTTCTGCTAAGTATTCACTCATGAGGGCCCCTTACCTACTGACCTACAATTCCCAACGCTGTGCCAAACTATGCCTGACATAACTGTCACGCCAGAAGGCGTATATTCAGCCATAGACCGTCTCCCTATTAACTCGGCACCCGGCCCCGATGGAATATGTCCTAAATTGCTAAAAATAGCAAAGCCTGTAATATGCCCAATGTTGGCCGCAATTTTTCAGCAATCTATAGATACGGGCTGTGTCCCAAACGACTGGAAAATTGCGCGTGTCATACCCGTTTTCAAATCTGGTGATGCCTCTAACCCGTCAAATTACAGACCAATTTCGCTAACCAACATCAGCTGCAAAATACTAGAACACATAATCTCATCGGCCATCATGAGCTATCTGGCGAAGCATAACTTCTTTTTTGCGAATCAGCACGGCTATCTCCACGGTCGATCTTGCGAAACACAACTGTTCGAATTAATTACTGATCTTCATCGCGCTGTTCATGCTCACTCTAAAATAGACGCCGTATTTGTAGATTTCGCCAAAGCGTTCGACAAAGTTCCACACAAGCGTCTAATTAGAAAACTTGACAATCTGAACATTAATTCGAAGGTTATTTTTTGGATTAACAATTTTTTGGCCAATCGCTACCAATCAGTTTTTGTTAATGGTCATTCATCAACCCTCTCCCACGTTAAATCTGGAGTACCACAAGGGTCTGTACTTGGACCTATCTTATTCTTAGTTTATATTAATGACATAAGCAATAACCTGAGTTCTACGGTCAGATTGTTCGCAGATGATTGCGTGATATACAGGCAAATACAAATAATTGAACCTTCTGATTCACTTCAACTACAATCGGACTTAGACAAGATTAACAATTGGTGCACACAATGGCAAATGGAAATTAATACTTCGAAAACAAAAGTCGTGACATTTTCCACAAAAACTGACCCAGAACCTTGCCATTACTTTCTAAACGGCATGACTGTAGAATCGATACCGGTCATAAAATATTTAGGGATCCATTTAGCATCCGACTTTTCATGGAACATTCACATAGATGCGGTCATTAACAAGGCTTCTAAAACACTCGGATTTCTCAGACGAAATCTGAGTTCAGCTAATGCAGACACTAAGTATTTAGCATACACCACATTAGTGCGCTCGCAGTTGGATTACGCCTCTTTGATCTGGAACCCATACCAAGCATACTTAATAACAAAATTAGAGTCTCTTCAAAATAAAGCCTCTCGATTCATATCGAAGAACTACTCGCGTACGGCAAGCGTCACTGAAATAAAGAAAGCTCTCAAGTTACCTCCTCTCGAAAGACGTAGAACGCTTTTCATACTGTC